>NW_008650109.1:600-11270 GCF_000695815.1 Acanthisitta chloris | reverse complement strand
TGTTGCTTCCAAACCCAGAAAAGTACACATAGTGCCTCTGGACCTTGGCTTTAGTTTGCTTTGGATTGCAAAGAGTCAAACCTTTCCCTTTGAGTGATTCCCCCTCCCAGGAACCTCAGCAGGACCTGCTCAAGGCATGGCCAGGGAGCCCAGCCCAGATGCCTTCCCACAGCCCTCAGAGGAGCACACATCTCTCTCTGGCTGGATGGTTGGCTGAGTGAGGAGGATTTTTGGCAGCACGAGATGCACCTCTCAACATCAAAGCACATGCTTTGGGAGCACACACACATGGGCAGGGCAGATTTGGGCTGAAGTATCCATTGGAACAGTGTGCCTGGGTCCAGTTTTGGAGCTCTTTGTATGCATAATTAGCAGTGGAGGCATATTTCAGTTTTCCCCAGGTGTAGATTTCTGTAAGGGCTCCCTGTAAGTGCCCAGAACTAACAAGTGCTGGTTTTGACTCCTGAAATAGCCCATCTGAGCAGATCACAGCGTGCAGAGCCAGGCTCAGGAGGCACATTTAGCACGGTGATTGCTCCCTGAAACGAGCTGCTGTTTATGTGCACACTGCCTCACGTGCAGCTGCTCAGTAAGCAGAAGTTAATGTAGTTAGACAAAAGGGCTCAGTTTGGGGGGAAAAACCAATAATGTCAGGGAGTTTATTACAGGGTTATGGGCCACCTGCTAGAACTCAGCATTAGGCCTGTGCTGCATTGTGTTTGGGGGAGAGCTGATGGCACTGCACTCAGACAGGGCCAGCGCCAGGGTTATTATTTTATGCCTCGGCAGATGGCTGCTGCTTGGGGGTTTTATCTTTGAGTGCAGACATACAACTAATCATCATTTGCTTTCTTTTTCTCTGCTAACGTAAGCTGGGCAGGAAGCAATTGCCAGTTTGATGATGGTTCATTATTGCTCGGTTTATTCTGTCTGAAACAGCAGAGCAAGAGGCACCCAGGGTACAAAGGCAGATAATCAGCCCATTATCAGTGAGATATGGGGGAAAGCTGAGCTCAGAAGATTGTCTTTCACCAGCACATCTCTGTCTAAGGCAGAGCCTTAGGTATCTCATAGATAATTTGGGGAAGCCATGGAGTTGGTATCTTTGGATTGTCAAGATTGCAAAGGTGAAATGTTGGGAACGGGTTCATCCTGCCTTAGAACAGGAAGGTCTAAGTCACTTCCCAAAGTCCCTTCCAGCCCTGTTCTCTGTCCCCCTCAATGTGGACTGAGACCTGCTCTATCAATTAAGCTTTGAGATTGGGAAATCTGAGATCTGGAATGCAACATGGAATGCCAAGAAACAGAAATCACAGCCACAGTGGCATCAGTTAGGTCCTCCCAGCTACCTGCCCCATGGTGTACAGGGTAGATCTGGTACTGTCACCTGCTGAGCATGGGAAACACACCACAGACACACAGCTGCAGCAGAGGGGCTTGAGCACCTTGATTTGTTGGCAAGCTTAATTAACTGCACCTTAAGAAACTCTGGCACAAAAACCATGGTGTGCAAATCATAGAATCATAGAATCAACCAGGTTGGAAGAGACCTCAAAGATAATCCAGTTCAACCCTACCATGGTTACTAGACCATGGCACTAAGTGCCACATCCAGTCTCATCTTGAAAATCTCCAGGGATGGTGAATCCACCACCTCCCTGGGCAGCACATTCCAATGCCTGATCACTCTCTCTGTAAAAAAAATCTCTTCCTAATATCCAACCTAAACCTCCTCTGGAGATGGAAATGGAGATGGTCCCATGGCTTCCAGCACTGCTGTAGCTGTCTGAGCCACAGCAGGAAAACCTCAGGGCTGAACTGGTACATTCGTTATTGTTCTTTATGATTTTCAGTTTTTCAGCTGGGTTCCAGCTCAATTTGAATGAAAGCTGAGGATAAGAATGAGGTGCAGGCCTGGCATGTGCTCAGGCTGAGTGCTCAGCACATCTTCGCCAGAGCTGGTTGTATTTCTCCAGGAACGTGAGTTAATTTAGTTCCCCATGTAGGAGACTAATGAATATTATTGAACACATTGCACAGATTCATTTCAGTCTGCAAATTACCCTAATTTAACCTCCTTTATTTACTTTTAGGAACTTAAAGCTGGGAGGAAATTACTTGCTGAATGTCACACAGCAACAGCCACAGAAGGTTGGAGTCCCAAGACCTTTCTCCCAACCCCATGGGCACCATTTCCTTCTCAGAAGCCTGGTTCAATACAGCAAAACCATGATGCTTTTGTTTGTGATATGATTCAACTTATATAAGCAGTGAGAGTTTAACCTGCTGTGCTAATTTAATTTAACCCCCCGAGCTCTTTCTTCCTTGAAAACACAGAGTTTCTCCTGGTTTGTACCACAAGCCTTAACTCCCTGTGACTTCAGCATGGAGGACCCATCTCATCTTCACTCAGGGCTGATCTCTTTAGAAAGGTTATGAACATGTCAGTGGAGGAGTGTTTGTGAGGTGAGATTGGACTGCTGCAGGTTTGCCTGGTTTTGTGCTTCCTTGGGAGCCTTTACCAAACCACTGAATTTGTGGAAGTTTGGAACCCTCGTTGTGGCTGGGAGCGTCTCCAGGAGATGCAGAGCAGCTCCCAGTGACTGGGCTTTTCATCAAGCAATGAGTGTTGGCTTCTCCAGACAACCTGGAAGTCCCAGAGCTCCTCCGAGGGTTTGGTATCCAAAACTTCACTATAAACAATAGTTAATTTTCACAAAATGGAACTATTTCCATTTCTGCAAATACCATGAAATCCTTTTAGCGTTAATTCCGTCTTCTTGGAATTTAAATCTAAATTAGGACAAAACTCTTTTTAACTGAAGAGTTATTGCCTCGTTTGGCTTTGCTGGCTGTTAGCAGCCCTAGCTGTCACACAGCACATCCTCTGCCTGTGCTCAGAGGGTGACCTCTGCCAGGAGCAGTCCCTGCCTGGTAACTTGGGCACATTAAGAGGCTTTCCAAGAGGTGAACTTTTTTTTTTCAGTTTGCCCTGTGTGCCACCAGATGCAGGACATCCCACAGCCCCAGACGATGGCCATCAGAAAGAGTTAGAACAGCTCTTCTGGGCCATCAACACCCTTCCTGGAAATGCCCAAAGGAACTGAAATGCAGCTCTGGGTATAAAGAGGTGCTGCTCTCTACTTCTTTCATCTGAACACAGACTGGAGGTACAAGTGATGCCTGCAAACCAGTGATGATCCATTTCCATTGATCTTTAGAGCAGCAAGCCCATCCTTCCTGCCCTGGCAATGAGCAAGAGGGCTCAGACTCAAGTTCTGCCAGGAGAGGTTTAGGTTGGATATTAGGAAGAGATTTCTTTTACAGAGAGAGTGATCAGGCATAGGAATGTGCTGCCCAGGGAGGTGGTGGATTCACCATCCTTGGAGGTTTTTAAGATGAGACTGGATGTGGCACTTAGTGCCATGGTCTAGTAACCACAGTAGGGTTGAACTGGATTATCTTGGAGGTCTTTTCCAACCCGGTTGATTCTATGATTCCATGTTTGTCTGCATTTAATGGCTTTTTTCATTGTCATTCTTTCTGGTTCCAGCTAATTCAACATACATTTTTATTTTATCTTTTATTGTTTGCAGTGTGAAAAGGCCACCTGCAGCCTACATCAGAGGGTTTGCTGAGATGCAGCCCTTTCTTTCCCATGGCAGTTTTGAAGACAACCAGTCCATGTCTGCCTGACATGGCGGTGGCCACAGAGCGATCGTAGGTAACGTTTCAGGAATTCACGTGGTTTAATCATTATACTTTCCCTGTGCCTTCTAGGGCCAACACATTGGGCTCATGGTGCTAGCTCACCCATTGCTGGGATTGTGTTTAATGACAGACACAGCAGACAGGCTTTGAGCTGGGAGGTACAAAGGAGCATCGTTAGCAGGGAGCAGTTCAGACACTGTACTGGCCTGATTTTTCTCCAGTTGAAGTCGATGTAAATATTCCGCTGACTTCAAAGGGGAGCGGGGTGAGGTTACGGCCAAATACTCTTGGAAATCCCACCCAGTGCTTGATTTTTTCTTGACCTGAAGGCCAGTTCAGTCAGCCCTGCTTCCACAAAAGAGCTTTCAGGAGTCCTGGAAAAGCAGCCAGAGTGCTTTTCGCCCTGAGTTCACATGGTAGCAGCATGTGAATTGTGGCAAATCTAGAGGACCATTCAGCCCTCCCAAGCTCTGATTTCACTTCTGCAGATGTCTGGCTGGCATCGCTCTTGTCTCTCCTCACTGACTGTGGGGGAGTTTAGGGCAATGGAATTCCCACTGAGGCACTTTGGTTTGGTGGAGTGAACTCCTGGGTGGGACGGCAGGATTTGGGGTCCCCTCACAAGACCTTTGGCTCTGCTGTGCATCACCCAGGAGAACAAGCTGGTGTATGTGCCTGCAAAATCTCTACATCATGCCTGCAGCCCATGGCATGAGCTGTGGCTTTGGCTCTTCCCAGCACAGAGAAAATTATCTTGAATTCTTTTGTGTGTGTGTGTGGCTTTTTTCTTCTTTTTTAATTGTACACTTTTTTTCTTTAGTGTTTCTGTAACTGCAGTTGCACAGCTCTATGCAGGGTGGAAAATCAGACTTTCCCATACATTTCCAAACATTTCCATTAGCTAATTTCCTTTTGAAGTCAATCAGATTTGTCAATATGGAATTGTTATCTCCACAGGACCATTCCTGCCTTTGCCACTGATTTACTCTGTGAGTCCAGACCATTTGCTCCCCAAGTGCCACAGCTACCGCCTCTTTGAGGGGACTATAAAGCTCACAAGTGGGTCAAGTGACATCAGTTTATCTTTGAAATCCCAAGTTCTTGCCATTCCCACAGCACCGAGGGTGAGGTGTGATTTGCTGCAACTGCAAAACTGTTGGGAAAAAGAGACGAATGCAAAAATTGTACTGCAGCCATTTGTTTGCATGTGTTAAGCTGCAGCTCAAGCACAGCCCTTTGCAGCTCACACACACACACACACACATACTTCTCTCCTAAACTTTGTCATGGCCAGAAACCTAAAGCTGTCATTGTTTAGAACCTGTACTTGTACCTTCTTGGCTCCTTTTTGCTTCCTCTGAGGACTCTGGCACACCCACGGCCATAGAAATCCAGGTTAGTGCACAGTAGAGGCTTTCATGGCCACTAATCTTGATGACAAATTTATTTGAACAAACACTTCTTGTGTCACCAATATATATTATGTAAAACCTTGTGACTTTGATTATGTGTCTATAATACAGATTAGTCTGTTTGGGTGTTTGGTGCTGACCTCCAATAAGCTCCTAAAGTATTAGCAAGAATTTGCAAGTGACAGGCAGGCAGAGGTGCTGCTCTGCCTAATCCCATTCTCCAAACTCTGGCTATATATGTCTGAACAGTTTCTGCTGCTTTTCTTGAGGCACCAACCAGGTTATTTCTTTCTCAGCCCCCTCCCAACCACCTTTGTCCTTCTCTCCAATGCTTTGGTGTATCACAAATGTTGGAAGACTTCGCTAACCTTATGGACTAGAGCCAGGGAGACAGCGAGAACAAATTTAGAATAGGAGGCAGAGAATGTACCAGCTGGGAGGTGATGCTGTCAATCTCCACGGAGACCTCTTTAGTTACAGCTTTGCTAATTACTCTGATGAATTGTATAGTGCCTTATTGAAAGCCTGGCCAAGTCAATGGAGAGTTCCAAATTGACTCCCCATGTTTCAGGACCACAAGGGGTGCACAGGGCACAGCCCCTCAGTGTAAGCACTTACGATTTGCATTTGTGGCTTTCTCCTCCCTGGCCAAAACACCACCTAAGGAGAATCCAAACACCTTGATCTCATCTTCTGCATGAGGATACCTTCTTCTAAAGAAAAATGCTCTGGAGAAACAAATGTAGATCTTAGCAAAACATTTTTCTTAGGCATGCAGGTGAACAATCTCCATCATCTTGTGAACTTTCAATAGGAGTTAGCTTCTTCAGGACATGGACTGGGACAAGATCCACAGAAGTCTTTTGACTCTGAATGCCTAGACAGGACATGGCCCTATGTAGGAGTCAGGCAACTAAATGTATTTGCCCCTTATCCCCAGAATGAGCCTGTTTTGTGGGTTAGGAGAGCAAAGTGAGGGACTACAGACACGGGCAGAGGGGAATGCAGCCAGATGTCTGGAGAAAAAGCACAGGCAGCCTCTTGTCTGCTCAGTTTTCTGTGTTAGGACATCTCTGAGCTCAGAGGGGACTGGGCTCACACCTGGAGCCCCTACCACAACCCCAACACAAGCAGTGACCACCCTCAGAGGGACAAGTTTGGATCCATGGCACTGCAGCTCAAGCTTGTCATTACTTGAAGCCAAACTGGCTTTAGACACTAATCCACTAAACAATTTTCAGTTGGTATCAAAATCTATTGGACTTCTTAACCACGAGTCCCTGAGCTGATGTACCACCCCCTTGAGGTTCCAGTTCTGTGACTTGTTTGTTCAGAAATTATTTATTTGTTCTACAAATAGGAACAATGTTAAATTAACAACTGGGATAAAAAAGATCAGCCACACACCATGCCTGATTTCTAAAGGGATTTAGCAGCCTGAGCACATTCTTCTCCTGCAGATCACCATTCCCCCAAATATCCATGCCATTTTCCAACCCATTGCCATCAAATTTCCCTCCATGCTGTGGGTGTGTGTGTCTGTGTGCATCTGTGTGTGCTCACAGCGGCAGAATGTCTCTCTTTTTGGCACTCAGCACCCCTTGAGCCCCTGCAGGATGCCCAGCAGGGCTGAAAATCCATGAGATAGATGCTTGTGCTGCAATTCAGGGATGTTCCAGGGGGCTAAGCCCTGTCCTAAATCCCAACTCTCTCTACCACTATCAGTGTTGCAATTCCTGCCTGGTGATTCATGGTCAAAAGAAAGGTGATGGGTGAGTTTCCTGCAGCCTCAGGATTCACTGGAAGGATTAATTTATCTCAGCAAGAATAGAGGAACTATTCTTGAGTTGAGTAGAGACCCAGCCACTCTGCCTCAGGTGCTCATCTTGCCTGGCACTAGGCAGCTGGAAATTATCAGGTTTGAAGCTCATTCCCTTTGGCTCCTTTGACAGTAGGCAGAACACAATAGGCATCTCCAGAGGATGATTTGGCTGTGCTATTTTAGACACCTGCCCTGGGATGAGATGAATCAGCCTCTTTGCTGAATGCTTCCTCCCATGGGCATGAAGCAAGCACTGGGTGACACAAGCTCAGACTTGACAATGTGGAGCTTTGAACTTAACCTAATTCACCTACAAACTCTCCCACTTGTCCTTCCACAGGGTCAGCACAAAAACTGGTACAACATTCACTGCTTGTCCATAGTGACTTTGATTTCCTCATCTGAAATGATCTCCTCTGCCTTCAAACACCCATTGAAAGCCCAGGGTGAGCAGCATAGATTAGTTAAATCTAGGTGAATATTGGGCTTGACTTTTAATTCCTTCCAGCTTTATTCTCCACCAGTGCTGCCATTTCCCTTAGCCTTAATCCCGTAACAGCTTTAAATCTCCCTCTGTGTGTATATGTATTAAATATCACATTTAAGGTTTCTGACTATCCCTAAATCTTATTTCTGACAAGTCCACAAGTGCAGTGTTGGTTTAAATTGCCAGGAACATTAGTTTGGTGGGTTGGGTGGGAACTGGGTGTTTCAAATATGATTGCACAGCTGGCAGTATCACTGTGTAAGTGGGAATTAAGCCTTTAAAATTTGTTTAATCATAATTTTCAATGCCTGAGAAGCTGGTTAAAATGGGGACGAATGGAATTAGTTGGGAAATGAAATCTGAAATGCAAAGGGAATGAAAAACTTCATAAGCCTTAAAAAAAACCCCAGGAGCAAATAGCACACAGGCAGACCATGGTTTCTCCAAAAAAGGAGAAAAGAACCAATCCAGAGGTTCAGGCACAGTCGGAAGCTTGCAAAAAAGACAGATGTTAAAACTTAACCAATAAAATCTGGAAAACTTGCTCTGAGGACAAAGAACGGCCCAAGTGTCTCCTGTGGTTCCTCCAAGCCTGTGACAGCACAGTGCTCCTGGCACCGCCGTGGGCGCTCAGGATGTGCCCAGGGCTGGTGGGTACAGCTGCCCAGGGAGCTCTGAGCACCTGTGAATCACGAAGAAAACAAAACATCACTGATCCTACTACACACACACACAGCCACACTCTCGCTGTGGCTCAGAGCTCAGCGTGTTCCCACTGAAGGCCAAGGGCATTTAACATTTGGGAGGCAAAGTGCCATGGGCACACAGCACCGGGTACAATTCCCAGCAGCTTCCAAAGGCAATGGGCAGCACCTGCATCCGGATCCGAGTGCTGTCTCAGCAGGGAGGTGTGTGTACGTGTGCCCTGCACAGGTACAGGCACTGCAGGGGCTTGGCAAGCTCAGACACAGACTCAGGTGCCATATGGGAAAGGAGCAGGGAAAGAACAAGTTCTTGGCTCTGCTGGGAGTTGGTGTGTGTGACACGAGTGCCCATAAACAGGATAACACATGAGAAGGGTTTGGGGCTCCACGCGTGGGGCACGAGCAGGAGAGCTCATGGAGGCAGTGAGGAGTTCTGAGTCAAGTGAACTCACTGCTAATCCTCTTCCACACAGCCCTTCCTTGCAGGAGGAGATCTTATGACTCCAGGGAGAAGTACATTGTGTAACTAAGCAATGGTGAACCCGAGCTGCATTTAACAGGGCTTGGCACAGGCACGACGGAGTAGGATACTCATCCCAAGAGAGCGTGAGAGAGAGCATCTCAGTGCATCACCCGCCGGCTCCGAGTCCTTAAAAGCCCTGTGTGGCCTTGGGAGAGGAGCTCAAGTAGAGGGAAAAGGGGGGGAAAAAAGGAGAAAAAAAAGCTCCTAACCCCAGAGAAACCAGCTCCCTGCACTGGGCTTCCCTGCGCTTGTGTGGAAGTGTTGCATAATGTCCCTTTGCACCACACAGAGCTTTGAAATCCGCAGGATCAAAGCTGTATGGAGACACTATGGATGTGCCGAGACAAATTTAAAGGCATTTTACAATTAGAGCAAGGAGCACAAAGCCACACACTTCAGGCTCCTCTTGCTGTTCCACCGTGACATCTAGTGGCAGCAGTACTGGACAACTAGGGCTGGTGTTCCTAGGTTTAGGCCTATTCCTGCACTTGCCTCCCAAATAGCTTTTCCCCATCCATCAGAGTTGCCATATATGACTTTGGAAAAGGCTATTTTGTCACTTGGATTCTTCCAGATGTAACAAATTGGGCTTTAAAGCTTTCAGGGTGTGCAAGAGTGTTCTGCTTCCTAGAACTTATGGCCAGGTCTGTCTCCACTTTTGAGTGCCTCATTTTACAGCTTTATGCCACAAGTGATACTGAAAACAGATAAAAGGGATAAGGGATTAAAAGGTGATCATTTAAGGTCTTTTTATTGAAAAAGGAAGCAAGTTAAAAGATTCAGGTAACAGCAGTGTCCAGTTGAAGGCATCTTCCAGGTCTCTGAGGTCTGAATTCACAGTCATCACCAACTAAATCTTGTTTGCAAATCATTCTCTAAATCCACTCGTTTCTCATACAGTTTGTTGAGTCTTTTGGTATGAGATGGACAACATTTTTGCTCAGCCTGTTGCACAGGATCAACAGCATGTGATCTACTGTTAAAAATATGCCACAGTGTCATGGTGTAACCTTTGTCATGGTAGTTAAAAATGTCACTGCTTGCTTGTCCCTCCTGCCTTCACCAGGGTGGTTTGTAGGGATGTTTCTCTCAGAGAAACAGAAATCTCTGGCCTGTGGGCCTCTGCCTCTCCTGACTGATTAAAAGGAAGATGATTGCTTGTGTTTTGAAGCTTCATTTATATGGATAGATATTCAGGAACTGTTTGAATGGTAATGCTGCAGGCATGGTCTTCACCTAATTGCCACAGCTGCCAGAGCAGGAACAGCAGACTAAAGCGACTGCAACCCAAGCCCTAAATTAAACAGTAGGTTAAAAATGATGTAGCTAATAAGAAAAGTGAGCAATAAAAGAGAGGCAATGAAATAAAAAAAAAAAAACAGCTTAGTGCAAATTTCTCCTTGGTGGCAGACACTGATGCCAAAACAGAAAGCCTGGAGTTAAATGAGCTCCCCAACACATGCCACAGTGATTTAATTAGGAGTGTGAACGATGCACTGGAGAGGAAAGGGCTGGGAATTGTGGATAACAGAGCTGGGGCTGCCTGGGGAAACTCCTGGTGAGTGTCACTGCTGGTCCATGGATTTGAACCCATCCTTGTGCTACCTGTCCAACCCCAGCCCATGGATTTGAATCCATCCTGGTGGTATCAGCCCCAGCCCTTGGATTTGAACCTATCCTAGTTATACCAACCCCAGCCCATGGATCAGAACCCATCCTCGTTGTACCAAACCCAGCCCATGGATTTGAACCTATCCTGGTGGTACCAGTCCCAGCCCATGGATTTAAACCCATTCTTGTTGAACCAAACCCAGCCGATGGATTTGCACCCATCCTTGTGGTACCAACTCCAGCCCATGGATTTTAACTTATCCTTGTAATACCAACCCCAGCCCATGGATTTGAACCCATCCTCATTGTACCAGTCCCAGCCCATGGATTTGAGCCCATCCTTGTGCTACCTGTCCAACACCAGCCTGCAGATTTGAACCCATCCTCGTTGTACTAACCG
>NW_008650109.1:0-321 GCF_000695815.1 Acanthisitta chloris | reverse complement strand
TGTCCAACCCCAGCCTATGGATTTGCACCCACCCTGGTGGTACCAACCTCAGCCCATGGATTTGAACCTATCCTAGTTATACCAACCCCAGCCCATGGATTTGAACCCATCCTTGCAGTACCAGTCCCAGCCCATGGATTGGAACCTATCCTCATTATACCAACCCCAGCCCATGGATTTGAATTCATCCTCATGGTACCAGCCCCAGCCCATGGCTTTGAACCTATCCTAGTTATCCCAACCCCAGCCCATGGATTTGAACCCATCCTTGTGGTACCAGTCCCAGCCCATGGAAGTGAACCCTTCCCCGTGCTAGTTGTC
>NW_008650108.1:47876-64799 GCF_000695815.1 Acanthisitta chloris | reverse complement strand
GGCCGACAGCGACAGCGCCCGAAGGGTGTTCCCTCCTGCCTGTTTTTCAGTTGGACGCCGATAACTACGAGACGGACCCGCGCCTGAAAGAGATCCGCAGCGCGGAAAATTACTCGTGGATGGATATAATAACCATACACAAAGACAAGCTCCCGAATTACGAGGAGAAGGTACGGCAGTCGCTTGCCCCCGGCGGGGAGCCCGCTAGGCACAGCGGCACACCGCCCGGCCGGGGCACAGCCTGCACCGCCGTCCTTACCGCCACAAAAACGCTTTTGATGTTATGTCAAAGATAGCAGAGGCCTTTTTCTCTGTAGATTGCCTTCAAAGGTTTCAAGGATAAGTTTGGAAACTGTGTCGTTTCAAAACAGATTCCTACCAGCAGAGCCCTGCCAGTGCTGACCTGTCCTCAGAGAACCTCTCTGGGATGAAGGCAGGTGGTTGCCAGCTGGGCATGGGCTTTGAAGGCTGAAAATCCTCATGGCTGCTTGCAGGATATGTCTTTTTAAAGGGAATGTTAACCCCGTGGAATTGGAGGGGTACGTTCCCTGTACAAGAAGATTTTTTAGCTGGCGGAGCTGGTACCTTGACTATTTCATAACAGCTTAGTGCAGACGGAGCCAGGCTCCTGGGTGAGCCTCCCAGAAGGAGCTTTCTCGCCTGGCTCCAAGTGCTGGCTTGCTGCTCTGACCTGAGGACAGCAACCCAGTGACACTTCCATATTTTTATTAAATTTCCCTTTACCAGTTTGTTTTAAGGCCGTTGGGTACTGTGGTTTTAAATTGATGAGAAGGTGAACTAGGTAGTAACTCAGATTGTCTGAGCTGGCTCTGCCTGACACAAAGACAGGATGTTATTTACAGGACGTAGGGACTTTTGTTCCTCCTGCCGTGCTGGATCTGTCCTGGCTCAAGGGCACCTGCATGAGTGCGGCTAAATGTCATTAGACCTGAGCAGGTGATGATGGTATCTGGTAGTGCACTGCTTTCTGTGCACTAACCCACTCAGGCATCTGTTAACCTTTAAAGCATGTTTTATGTTCTGTGCATGTACAAAGAATCCACCATTCCAGAAAAAATGAGAATATTTTTGCTGCCTGGGAGGAGAGAGCCTGGAGCTGGGGTTCACTGCATGTGAGCAGGTGTGGCAAGCTGTTTCCATCAGGCTGCAGTGGTTGGGCCATGTTTGGCACTACCTGCATTTTCATATAAAGCTGTGGTAATTTGTGCAGCTAATTCAGCCCTACACCAGTGTAAAAGAGGGGGATAATCTGTAGCTCTGTTTTGGTTTTGGACGTTGGAGGGAAAAAAGGCACAAAATGATCAAGCTGAACAACTGCAATGACCAAATCTTACAGTGGGAAGCTTTACTTGTCTCTCTCTCAAACAGGCGTAAGCATTACTGTTATTCAGAGAATGATTATGTATATCTAGAGCTGCTGCTTCTTGTCAGAGAAATTCCTGCCTTCCCAAGGAAATGTAGCAGCCTTCTTAGAAGTGTCCTGAGATGGGGTCTGTCTGGCTGACTTGGCCATTTTAACCATGGTGGTCTCCTCTGTTAGTTAAATCACAGTTACCCTTTAAAAGCTTTTCTCTGCTTTGCCTCGTGTTTTTACCAGATTTCTTTGCCATTTTCCTGTGTTCATTAGTTTTAAGAAGTATTTTCTATTCCTAGATAAAAACATTTTATGAAGAACACTTACACCTAGACGATGAAATTCGCTACATCTTAGATGGATCTGGCTATTTTGATGTTCGAGACAAGGATGACAAATGGATCCGGATTTCCATGGAAAAAGGAGACATGATAACCCTCCCTGCTGGCATTTATCACCGATTTACACTGGATGAGAATGTATGTTGTTATAGATTACTGTAAATTTTGGTGACAAATCCATGTGAGCATATATCACATTAGTAACTACATGCCCTGAGACTTGCAGTTCATTAGCAAAACATATTAAATATGAAGTAGGAGTATGAAAAATACTAAATAATTCACAGCATCTGAACCTTTCATCTCTAGGTCACAAATCTAGCTGCTTCTTGTCAGCTGTAACTGCAAGTCACTGCCACGTGATATCTGTAACCTGTCTTGTGTGACAGTGGCCAAGCCCTGCGGCTGTCCCTCCCACGATTGCCCCTGGCTGTTGGTTGAGGTGGAGGTGGTGGAGATGGATCCTTCTGTGTTGCCTTGTTGTGTATTTTTGTGGGGATAGAAGAGCATATCTGCATCCAGCAGTGGCATTTTTCTTGAGTGTTAAATTCACCTTCAGGGAAAGAAGGATTTAATGCCCCAGAGCCACTACTTGTGGCTGCTGTGTGCTAGACTGGCTGCTGGCTTCACAGGAGGGGACCTGCTTTGGGAAGGTGTTTTTGGCAATGAGAGCATGAGATTGGCACATCTAGCCCTGATCTGTGTTTCTGTTCTTGTGGGCTTTTATAAATGTGTTTGTAACAGCATTACCCCTTCAAAATGGGGAAACGTGTGCTGTCTCCTGTGTGGCAAAATCCCATCTCTGGTGAAGCCTTGAGGATGGTATCATTTTGAATCAGCTGTCCAGATAGCAGTTATAAGTAAAATAGGGATGCTGCTTTGGTGAAAAAACTGACTTTTCCCATCTGCATCTTGAGATCCACAGTGAATCAGCTACATTTACTGTTTTAAGACTTTTTCTTTACATAGACAGAATGTCAGGGGTTATGGTTGAATCCACAAGGAGTCTTAAATGTTTGTTCACTTCAGGAGCTTTAGTGCAGAAGTGCCATCTTCAAAGTAAGTTCTTTAGGTGCTTCTACACACTTACATTTTGCAGCTAAGTTCTTTCAGTTCCTTACTATAATTCTTGCCATTTCTGCACACCTGGGTATAAGATAAGCACTTATCAGTATTTTACAAAATAGGCAGGATCGAAATCTGTAGCATAGTGGACAGGAGAGTTCCCTGTAACTCCATGGTTGGAGCACTTCTGCAGGATGTAAAATCCCCTTTTCTGCTGCCACAACTGTACCTCACACCTGGCATACTTTTGGTTAGCTGGTGGTGGAGGATGTTGCTTTTCCTGTCGGAATCTGGAGACTTTTCACTTCCTGCAAGCAGTATTTTTTGGCTAATTTGTGTGCTTTCCATTCAGTTTTTATGGTTCTCACTCTGAAACTTCTGCTGTTCCTCAATAGTATTGTGTAGCCATCTTGAGTATTCTGATTGCTGCTGTTTAACTGAGCAAGTAGGACTTAGATGCTGCATTGCTTAGTATTGTGGATCCAGTGCAAAAGGTTTGTGTAAGACAGGAGTTTTTTGATTTCTTTGAAGCAGGGAGAAGTACTGTCTCTGCCTGAACTGGAAGCACTGGTCATGCCACAGTATGTCACTGGATTGGTCTCTCTGCAGTAGCTGGGAGCAGGAACAGCAGTGTAGTGGTATAATTTTCTGGAACATGTGAAGCTTTCAGTCCATAATGAAATGGTTTCAAAAATTTCTGCAGAAGTGCAAATGAAACCTTAACTTTGGAATGAAGATCCCTTGGAAAGCAGCTCTTAAATTACTTGTCACTTCTTGTTCTTTGACAGAATTACGTGAAGGCAATGAGGCTGTTCGTTGGAGAACCTGTCTGGACAGCATACAACAGGCCGGCTGATGATTTTCCTGCTCGGAAACAGTATATGAAGTTTTTGGCTGATGAAGCACAGTAATGGTGTCTAAGACCTGACAGGTGGAACAGCTCGTCAGAATAAATGTGCCTGGTGGCTTTTCACTGATTAAACTTCTATTTACATATGCAATTGGAATCACAAAATCATAGAAAAATTTGGATTGAAAGGTCATTTGGAAATCATTTGGTCAAACCCTGTGAAGTACTATGCCAACTTTAAAGCTAGACCAAATTGCTCAGGACCCCGAGGTTTGGAAACCTCTGGTGATGAAAGTTCCACAGCCTGTCTGGGTGCCTGGTCCAGCACTTAGCTGCTCCCATGGCCAGGCATTTGTTCTTTGTGGCCAACTCCCTGACTGCAGCTTGCAGTTGTTCTCCCTTGCCCTTTCACTGCATGCCTGAGAAGAGTTTGGCTCTGTCTTCTCTGCAGTCCCTGCTCTAGTGGAAAACTGTAGTTAGGTCTCCTTTCAGCCTTCCCTTCTTCAGGCTGGACAAACAAGTGCCTTTGACTGGGATCTCTTCTGTTAAGTAAGATGCTCAACACATTTTGCCAGTAGCTGTGACTACTGAGGAATGTCACTTGTAACCACCGGACAGTTAGGCTTGAACCACTGACTGTTTTGAGACTGATGGTCCAGAAGTTTTTCACCCACCTTGTAGTTCATATCCTCAGTCTGGCTACAAGGTTGCTGTGGGACACACTAGTGAAAGCCTTGCTGAGGTCAGGGTGAATGGCACCTGCTGTTTCTCCTCTGCCACAGAGCCAGTCATTACCTCGTGGGTGGCAGGCAGGGGCGTCAGGCAGAATGTGCCTGAGGTGAATTGGCATTGACTGGTTGCTCCCCATCACATGGTATTCCTTGTGCCTGGAACAGCTTCCAGAATGGCTTGTTCCCTAACATTCCTGGGGACTGAATCAAGGCTGATCAACCTGTAGCTCCCCAAATCTTCTTTCTTGACTTTTTGAGGGTGGCAGTATAATTTGCCTTTTCCTACTCAAAAAGGTTTTCCTGATCTCTCTGGCCTTTCAAAGATGCCAGCAGCCTTGCAACAACATTAGCTAGTTGCATTTACAGTTGCTCAGGAATCCATTTTCTAACCTTTTTTTCCCTTGATATTTCTGGCAGGTAGAATTGGGAGAGGTGGGCTACATTA
The DNA here is from genome assembly GCF_000695815.1 of Acanthisitta chloris. Taxonomy (NCBI): domain Eukaryota; kingdom Metazoa; phylum Chordata; class Aves; order Passeriformes; family Acanthisittidae; genus Acanthisitta; species Acanthisitta chloris. The sequence continues at coordinate 59,992 of NW_008650108.1, read as the reverse complement.
ATATTCATTCTGCTCTGAATCCATACTAATGAACTATGTAGGATTCTGGTTTTAATTAAAGAAAATAAACCCTGCTTCATTCTTGTCTAAAAATGTTCATAAGATAAATTTGCATAATCGGCATTTTAATATGCAGCTGCCCAAGTTCTGCAGCTTGCAGTTTTCTCAGTAAAATGTAGTAATTTGCTCATGTGAGTTATTAATAAAATTACTTTGACCTGGGTATGTTGTTTTTGTGGTTTTATTTTTTTCTTTTCTTTGTACTGACATTAAGGACACATTGAACAATAGTGTTACTATAGTTGTTCATCAGCTTTTATTCCTTGAGCTGGCACTGACTTGTTCTGGAACACGTGGAGGCCAGTGACGAGTGGTGACCCTCAGGGGTTGGTGCTGGGGCCAATACTCTTAAACATCTTTGTCGGCGAAATGGACAGTGGATTGAGTGCACCCTGAGCAAGTTCACTGACGACAGCAAGTTGTGTGGGACAGTGACATGCTGGAGGGAAGGGATGTGCCATCCAAAGGGACTCTGACAGGCTGGAGAGATGGGCCAATGCAAACCTCATGAAATTCAAAAACATGGAGTGCAAGGCCCTACATCTGGACCGTGGCAATCCCAGGCACACCTACAGGTTGGGTGGGGAAGGCATTGAAACCAGCAGTGAGGAGAAAGAGTTGAGAGTGACAGTGGATGAGAAGCTCACCATGAGCTGCAGTGCGCACAAGCAGCCCAGAAAGCCAATGGAATCCTGGGCTGCATCTGAAGGAGTGTGGCCAGCAGGTCAAAAGAGGTGATTTTTCCCCTCTGCTCTCTTGAGACCCCATCTGGTCTCCTGTGTGCAGTTCTGGTGCCAGAACTAATGTAGCAAGTCCAGAGGAGGCCATAAAGTTGATAAGAGGACTGGAGCATCTCCCCTTTGAGGACAGGCTGAGGGAGTTGTGGCTATTCAGTCTGGAGAAGAGAAGACTGTGTGAAGACCTCATTGCAGCTTTTCAGTATCTGAAGGGCCTACAAGGGAGCCACAGAGGGACTCTTTGTTAGGAACTGTAATGATAGGACAAGGAGTAACAGGTTCAAATCAAAGGAGTGAAAATTTAGGTTAGATATTAGAAAAAGGTGTTTTACTGTAAGGGTGGTGAGACATTGGATCAGGCTGCCCAGGGAAGTGGTGTCTGCCCTGACCCTGTCGGTGTTCAAGACCAGGCTGGATGAGGCGTTGAGCGATCTGGTCTAATAAGGAGGTGTCTCTGCCCATGGCAGGGAGGGTTGGGACTAGATGATCTGTAAGGTCCATTCCAACCCTTAAATTCTATGATTCAGTGAACAATTCGCTAACTGTGCCTCAGTTTCTTGAGCTGTGAGAGGGAGAAGGTTGGACTTAGACACACTAGGGTGATTCTCAGTAAATGCCTTGTGGTTACACAGGACATGCAGCTCCTCATCAGCGTGTTTGGGAGTGAATTTGTTCTTCATGATGATGAATTATGTCAGCTGGGCAGATGTACTGCTTGCTCCAGCTCTCAGTGGATGATGAGCTGACTGCAGCCTGTGTGCTGATTTCACTCCATACAATACAAGCTTCTGCCCTGCAGTCTCCTGAATAAACCTGACTGTAGAAAGAGGTTGAAACTTGGGCTTAGTTGGATTTTCCTAATGTAGCAGATGCTGATTAATTGAACATTCCCACTGTCCTTCCCTGTGAGTGTGTACATCTTCAGTAGGCAACTGTGTTTTCCTCACTTTGTAGCAGCATTACTGCTAACCATTTATAGTGTTTTATTTCTTTAAGTTTTCTGAAAATGGAGTTGCAATTTTTAAGTGAAATTGTACTAAGCTGTATCTTAAAAGTTAGAAAGGGTGATTAAAACAGGCATGTGTTTGCTGCCATATATTTGGGGGATTGCAACTTGGTTGCTGTAATTGCAACCAAGGATTACGACTTGGGTTGCAAGCTAGATAAGGTGTGGGGCCACAGCTGACCCTTCAGTCTGCCAGTGGGGGCTCAGTTTGTGAGAGGGGTTGCAAGCACAACCCAGACTTGGAAAATGCAAGTCCACCCAGCACTCTAGCAAGTTGGGAGTTCAGCTATAGCCATACACACATCTGGTAGGTTCACACGTGTGCTGTGCTGTGACATGTGCCTCATAGGCTCAGGGATTTGTGTGCCACTTGTTTGGAGGGAGCACTTGAGTGTCCTTTTGTACAGCACACTGGGGCTGCCTGGTCCCAGAACAAACTTTGGGGATTTTTCAAGGTACAGCTACAGGAATAAATGACAGTTATTGCCTGCGGCAGGTTTTATTTCTTTGATTTATATGCCACAGAAAATTGTGTTTCTGAATGTAAAGTAAAACGACTGCTTTCTCCTGGTGCTGGTGTCAGTCCCTGGTATCCAATCTAATTCATCCCCCTTCTGCTTTTGTTTCCTTTTTTTAACAGAATCTAATGTGAGAGACTGTTCGTTCCTCCTATGGGCCTTTCTGTTTTGATCTCTCTGCCAAAGGAGAAGTGGAGGCAGCAGCATGGGCTCTCAGGAACCCCCACTTACAGCTCAGCCATCCCCTAACAGAGTGGGGGAGCAACCAGGACGAGAGAGCAGGTGATGCATACTCCTTGGGAGAGATTTACAGTTTGGAGGCAGTGATGAGGGATGGACAGTAAAGCAGCTGCCGGCAGCAATTGCTTTCAACAGCTTGCTGATGTAGGATGTGACCTGGGAAGCAGGACTGAACCACCTTGTTTTGTTGCCTCTCTGGAGGAATATACACACCCGGTACAGCTCCCATCTCCTGGCTGTCAAAATAACACATGATCACCCTGCTGAAAATCGTTCATCATTTTCATAGCACAATGCATTCTGCTGCTGAGAGGTGGCAGAGGCTGTGGGGGTCTTACTGTCAACACTTTGGAGTCCATGCCCTTTCGTGCTTATAGGTGTCTTTGAAAGGTTGAAAGCTTTGCACTCTGAAAGTGTTTTTGGTCAGCCAAGAAAAAAGCAATTTGGAGCTGGTATGAAGATTCCACACCTGCAAAGAGATTACATGGGAGATTACAGTGGGAGGAAACGGCTGGGCAGAAAAGACGTTAATATTAATAGAAAACAATCCAGACAGTGGAGAGAAGGGAGGGAGAGAGAACATGCCATTCCTTCAGATGAAAAATGCAGCTTATTTTCATGGCGATTTTTGTGTTTGTTTTTTTCTTTCTTTCTCCCCCCCCAACATACCTAAAAGTGCAAAGTGAAATTGATTTTTGATCCAAAAACATGAGTCTTACTGTTTTACTGCAGCTAGTGGAAAATCTTGGTATATTGATGTAGCATGAAAATTTATGTAAGTGGTTCCATCAGCATCATGTTGGCAGCATTAACTCAGGCAAGGAGAGTATTTCAACTCCTCCAGGATTAGAGTTAAAAAAAAAAAAAGTAGGAGAAATGATACTGGATTGAGACTTTTGAAAATAGCTTTTTCTGGTACCTATGCATTGTTTTCTACTTCAATCCAAACTTTCCCAAAGTGACACATACCCCATTTTCTCATTAACACCTTGTGAGAGGTTTTCAGGAGCAGACTCAAAGGAAACTGTGGATGGACAGTGGGATTTCTAATAATTTGGGTGAGGAAACAGTTGGCTGCAAAATCTGTAATGCAGATCTCCCTTGTTATATGTCCTAGGGCTGTTATATATCTTTGGCTGTATATCTTAATGAAAAGACATTTCACAGCTGGTAGTTAACTAGTAACATCCACATCAGGCACTTAGGGGTGTCTAAAATGGGTGAAGGGAAATGCTGCTGGTGATGGGTGTCTCACTCTGGGCTGCCAAGAGCAGGGGCTGTGTTGCTTCCTGCAGCTGTGGGAGCTGGTAGCTGCCTGCCCTAGTTGCTGAACTTGACAAGTATGAAATCTTCACACACTCAGAGCATCAGGTCCTACTGGCAGAACAGGCACTCTGCTGCCTGGTTTCTGGCTCCAGGATTTAGCTTGAGCTAGGAACTTATGAGAAGGGACAGTTTCCTGACAGAGGCAATCATTTAATATCAGCTGGCAGATACCAGTGCACATAAAGACGGAGCACTGCTTTGAAGAATATCCCTTTGTAGCCAAATCATGGATTTAGATATTTGGCCAGGCAGGAGCTGTGTACATGACCTGTGCTATGCTTGAAAATTACATCATCTGTTTGGGAGTCTTTCCTGTGAAAATGATAGAAATTCTCAGATTCTCTCTCCTCTCCCCAAAATAGGGTCACTGCCAGTTGTCTTCTATTTCCTGAAGGCAAATAAACACATCAAATCATTTGGGGATGAATTAGTGTTACAGTTTAAATATTCCTGCTTCAAACATCCAGATTTGATCTGATTTGCTGCACTCATTGTGGTTTTACAGCTTGATTCCTGAAACATTGTGTGTGCTTCCAGAAAGGTACTACTCTGCTATACCTGCAATTTGAAAAAGCTATTTTTCATGCGACTGAGTCACTAGCTCTCATTATTTATTAACTGTATAAATACCCAGATAAGGCAAAGAACCAAAATTTTAGAAACCAAAATACTTGAGAAAGATTCAGCAGTTAAAGGGCTGTGAATCTCTTTGAATCCTGACTTCCTCTGCTGCAGTTCTTTCTGGAACACCTGCACTAATTTTGAGAAGTGCCCTTCTATTTCTGTCTTCTATGCTGCTTCTCAGGGTACTGCTTAATAACTGTTGTACCTGTCAATTAACTGTATTGGCTGGCAGAAAATTGGGCTGGGTATGTTCTAGAATTGCCTTTGGTCATGGACACAGCCCTGAGCAGCCAGGCTGAACTCTGGGCTCTGGTTTCCTCTGTGATCACAAGCATTTCACAGAATCACAGAATAATCAGAGTTGGAAGAGACGCTTGAGGATCATCTAGTCCAATTCCTGGCCCTGCACAGGACATCCCTGAGAATCACACCATGTGCCTGAGAGTGTTGTCCAAACACCTGTTGAACTCTGTCAGGCTTGGTGCTGTGACAACTTCCCTGAGGAGTCTGTTCCAGTGCCCAATCACTCTCTGGGTGAAGAACCTTTTTCTAATATTCAACCTAAACCTCCTCTGATGCAACTTCAGGCCATTCCCTTGGGTCCTGTCACTGGCTGCCAGAGAGAAGTCAGTGCCTGCCCCTCCACTTTCCTTCATGAGGAAGCTGTCTAGTGATGAGGTCTTCCCTCAGTCTCCTCTTCCCCAGGCTGAACAGACCAAGGGATCTCAGCCACTCCCCATATGGCTTCCCCTCAAGTCCTTCATCACCTTGCTGCCCTCCTTTGAGTGCTCTCTAATAACTTAATATCTTTCTTATATTGTGGTGCCCAAAACTGCACATAATATTCAAGGTGAGGCCACATCAGCACAGAGGAGAGCAGGACAATCACCTCCCTTGACCGTTTGGCAATGCCTTGTCCGATGCACCTCCGGTCATGGTTGACCCTCCTGGCTGCCAGGGCACATTGCTGACTCATATTCAACTTGCCATTGACAAGGACCCCCAAGGTCCCTTTTCATGGCACTACTTTCCAGCATTTCTTTCCCCAATCTGCATGCACAGCCAGGGTTGCCCCAACCCAGGTGCAGAATCTGGCACTTGCCCTTGTTAAACCTCATAGGGTTGTGTGAGACTCTGATCCAAACTCTAAAAATGTCTCAGCATTGTTCCCTTATGTGAACTGTGAGGTGTGAAAAAGGGACACTAGCTCTCATTGGCATTTGATGTTTTTGCCATGTTTGCTGCTTGTGGTTTTACTGCACGACCACAAGCAAGTGGCAAGGACACACACACCAGAGACAAGGTCAAAATAGATACAGCAGTGAAGGTGCTGTATGGAGCGCAGCTGCCTCACTGAGACTCCCCTGTCCCCATGTCCACCCAGCACACACATGGTGACTTGAGGAGAAGGCAGGACTATGCTGTAGTATTAATATGTGTGGCAAAACCACCAGGACTGATTGGCAGAGGGGTTTGGAAAATTCTAGAGACATGGCGGGGCAAAAATAATAAATAGTAGAGCGATTTTTTGCTGGAAGCTTCTTCCCCCCAAGCACCCGTTTTTCACTGGAATGATCAGACCCACAGGACACTGCAGGACTCTGTGGTGGTAACTTTGCTTTTGCAAACTCTCCATACTTCTCCTTATCTTTCCCACTTTTCTAAACTATCCCTATCCTGTCCCTCATTAGGACTCATTATCCCCTGTTGTTAATAAATGTGGCACTTAAAGTGACACTGACCTCCTTTGTGTCATCATTTGTCACAGGAATCGCTGTAACCTCTCCTGCTACTAATTTGGAACAGGACAGGTTGGTGATTGCCCAGGTCTCTGATGTGTCTAGGTCTCTCTGCAAGGCCTCTCTGCCTCCAAGGGAGTCAACAACTTCTCCCAGTTTTATATCATCTGCAAATTTACTTAATAGTCCTTCAATTCCTGCATCCAAGTCATCTATGAAAATATTGAAGAGCAATTTTTATTTGAACCAGGAGAATTTGATTTAGGACTACCCTCAGGCTTACTTTTTTCCCCAGATGATTCAGGCAACTGAAATCTGACTTGCTGCTCATGGGAAAGAGGAGAGCTGTTCTGGGTGATGCTGTAACAAGGAGACACAAAGTGGTGGCTCAGTCACACACAGGCTGCACTGTGGCCCTCGGCCAGCCTGGGATTTTGAGTTTTTTTGGGTTTCCTGCTGCCTGCCAATGGAGTGTGTCCCAGAATCTGAAGTACTTGTTCACACCTTGCATTGCAAATAGTGGTTATTTTTGGAGTTGTTTCGGGAGGTTTTGTTGGTTGGGGTTTTTGTATTTGGTTGGTTTGGTTTTAATAAACAGCTCTAGTAATTCTATTCTGCAGCTTTTTACTTCAGTACTTCAGTACTTCAGTTTAGTACTGATAGGCTTGACTGTTTTTCAAAGGCAAAGAGGAACCTTCTCCCTCCTTCCTTCCTTGCCTCAAACAAGTAACATCCAATTTTTTTTCTCTTTATGGGAAAATGATAAGCCATTATTGCTGACTTTCAGGTGGATTCATTTTAATGACTCATACATAAGAAATATCTGCAGTTGACTGGCTAAATCTAGGACAGGATCAGCTTGAAAAGGTGGCACCTAGGTCCTCCTCCCCAGCCACACTTTCTGTTCCTCCCTAACACCAGGGTTGTGACCATCTCGCACACTTCTTGAAGATGAGAGTCTTTGAATTTGTAATTCCCAAACTGACTGGGTGAACTAAGTGGGAAAGCAGCTGTCTGCTATCATTGCCTGAAAGTTAGTGCTGGAGCTTTTTGCATTCAGCACTACTGAATTGCTGTTCAAATGCCAGAAACTGTGCACAGGTTCCTAACTGGTTATTTTTTTACCAGTGTTTTAGTAAGTGGGTAGAAAGAAGGGTGAAAGGGGTGGATGGCATCTTCCTTTGAACTCATATTATAGGTATGAGCTAATGGATAAAACTCACCTTGTTCTAACATCTTTAGTTTCCCTGGCCAGGGACAGCAGCAATGTAAGTTGCTACCTGAGCAACCTCAGTGAAGTTGACCCTAGCTCTGTGGTTCTGCCTACTTGAAATACATTTAAATCTGTGTTTGATGCTTCAGTCCTGTTTTCACACATTTCTTGGTTGCAAGTTGAAGCAGAGAGGGAACGTATGTTTCTCACTACAGCTAAATACAACTGGTGATGGCAGTTCCACACGTCCTGCAATCTCCTTCTGGACAGCTACAATACGTGCGGTCAGTTAAGTGCATCAGCTGACATACAACTAAGAGACACATAACTTGGCTATGCACACAGACTGTACCCCACTTCTCCCCTTCTCTGACTGGATTTGCAAAACAGCTGCAGCAAAGGCTTCAGAGAAGGGTTGTCTGTCTACTTCTTATTAGGCTTATAGTGTAGAAAAACCAGCTGCCATCCCAGGCAGTGTGGCAATTCCCAGAACATCCTTGTATCAAAAGCCTCAGGATGAAGATGAATCTGAAGAGGGTGTGTGTTGGCTTGGTGAGTTTTTCCACCAGGTCAGTGAGCTCATCCAGGTTGCACATGAGTGTTCTTGCTGACATGAAGGATGGGGTAGATGGAGGAATGATCATCCTTTCCAGTACACTAGCTGGAGTCCATTCTGTGGTCTCAGGCATGTCTGCACATGCCTTTTGGGGAACATTTAATGGGTCCAGTCCAAAAAACTGAGGCACCAGGAAAATGTAAATGACCAGCTGTTTGGGGGATGCCATTATCACCTGAACTGCAGTTAGGTGATATGCAGAAACAGCAGATAGATGCTCAAGTCCTTTTGAGGATCAGGGTCTCTGTGCATAACGTAATTATCTGAGTGTCTGAAGTACAGCTTCTTTGCTCCTCTTTTAATAAAAGTGGAAATTTAAATGCAAAACTTCTGTTAAGGCACATTAAGCTTTAAGACTTGAATACAACAATCAGCTCATTCGGGCTCTGCTTTCCGCAGCTTTTCTCACTTAGCCAGATGACACATGCATGCTGTGTTTTAGAACTGAGCTCTGCCCTCATTTACACCAGGAAACCTCATTAAATTCAGCTGAATTCATTGAATTTAACAGGATTGCCTGGTGTAATTAATGTTTTGAGGACAAATTTTGTCCTTAGCTTTAATGCTTTAACATCATATAGAGGGTTCAGATATGTAAGTGGCAGAATATATGGAAGTCAAACACTTAACTTGTATATATGTTAAATCCAAACCATAAAGTGACATTGACAGTCTTTCCTGCATTTTATAAACAGTTACCAATTTGCATACATCCAGCAGTGATAATATGGCTTTGCATTTAAATTTTAATTATTCTGCAAGTCTACCAGGATGTCACTTGTTTAATGGCTCACTGAGCTTAGAGGTCACCCAGTCCAAGTCTCCTCTACTGGCATTTTTATCCGAGTAAAAGCTTCTACTAATAAGAACACAGCAAACATACTGAAGTGAGACCTGTGTTGTAATACACATGAATTAGAATTTAGAGAAACTTAAAGAACAGGGGATTATGTTTTCAGAGTGTTTCTTTTTTAATGGTTATTTGAGTCTGACTAGGATCATAAATTTTTATTCTCTACCAATCAGAACACAGGCTGTCATTTACATGCACAGTATCAGGCACTACTGAATCAAAAAAGGAAGCATTTTACTCCTCGATTGTAAAAAGGCAAGTGGCTTCAACATGCTGGATGATGACAGATCATGCTACTTTCACTTAGTACTGGAACAGACAAATGAAGCTTCCTGAAAGCATAGACAATACTACAACAACATGACACTTGACCTTCAGCTAAATGCATGTGAATCTGTTATATTATTTTACATATCATTGTAAAAATTTTTAACTGGAACTATAGAATGGCTTGGGTTGGAAAGGACCTTTGAAGATCATCCAGTCCAACCTTCCAGTAGACCAGGTTGCTCAAAACCCCATCCAGCCTGGTTTTGAATACCTTCATGGATGGGGAGTCTACAACCTCCCTGGACAACATATTCCAGGGCCTCACCAGTCTTATTGTGAAGAATATTTTCCTTATGTCCAATCTAAACCTACCCTCTTTTACTTTGAAACCGCTGTCCCTTGTCCTATCACTACGTGCCCTGATAAATTGTTCAGTACTCGCAAGGTCTTTGAGAACAATGGTGGTCACATAGCAGGATTGGTTTATCTCCTAAGAAACCCCATGCCCATGAAAAGTGACCTGTGCTGGAGCAGACATACTGCTAAAATAACTTATAATGAGTACAGCAAATAACATACTGGATCAGATTAACAGTTGTGACAAACTGAAAACTACAGTGAGTTCCACTCAGTTACGACCACATAACCTGAGAATTTGTCCAATTACTGTTAAACTTTGTCTAAACTCATAGCAATATTTAAAACAAATGTAAAACTTCTTAAAGAATAATGCAACTACTTTTAATTCGCTGTTTTAACACTCACTAAGGTTATATAAATGGTGTTTAAACCAAACTGAAGCACGTGGAACCAAATCTTTAGTTTCTGAGTTTAGTAGTGGTAGCTGAGGACAAGTCTACCCAGCTGCTGCCCAAGTTTAATTCAGATGCAGCTGTGGAACCTACACACCAAGCCAGAAACAGAAATATCAACTGATTCTTTTTTCAGTTGATTGGTAAATAACTAGCCGCTGTTTAGGTGTACAAGTTATGACCTGTAAAACATATATATCCTGTAAAAATGGAACAGTTCTGTCTCTGTATAAGCTGTAGGCTTAGCTCTTTTGAGGGGACCAGCAATTTTTAAGCATTCTCATTTCTTTGCATGTCTAGACTGCAGAAGTTTTCAAACCACCTGATTTTTGAGGACAACTGTTTGGCCTCTGTACAGGATCTCCAGATGGACGAACATAAAAATGAGTTATTAGTTACTTAAAAATACAGGTGGGGGTATTTAAAGAGAGTGAGAATTAATTGATGGATGTGGTATTAAAAAATGTGACACAGTTACAGAATTGTCCCATGGTAGTGATTTATGACAAGCTACTCAAATTGCTAAACATTAAATCTCAAAACAATAAAACCCCCAATGAACAGATGTATATATTGTATTCGTGTACAAGGAGTGGGAGTATCTGGATTGAATCCTTACAATACAGATGAAGGGAGAAATGTGGGCAGAGATGTGAAATGCACTGAAACCACAGTGGTACTGATTCTAAAAATCTGTGTTCCAAGGGATGCCAAAATCAGTGCATGCTGACGCTGTTGCATCAGTGATAACTGCCTTGTGTCCTGTGTCCTTGTACCCCATTTGCTTCCATTCTGTGTGGCCTAACCCTTAGATACCTCTGCCTCAGGCTCTGCATCATCTTCTCTAGGAAATACTTTGTGCATAGTGTTTTTGCTTGATAATGGGAAAGGAGAGGAACTGAGCTGAAATGGGCTGTGTTTCTGCTCTGCCTAACTGGCATGCTCCTTTCTCTACCTAGCAGAATGCCAGTGGAGCAGCTCTCTGTCTACACTGAGGAATCCACAGGCTCTGGGGCAGGTACGAGGAAGGCAGCTGTAGTATAGTGAGAGTTGAAATACACATGTATGAGTTAAGAAGTTCCTAGAACAACCTTGTGGCATCTGCTGGTGACATCCAAGTAGAGATGTTGGACAGAGTGGGAGAGAGGAAAAAAGAACTGAAACAAGTACTGGTTTGGGAACAGAGAAATTCTCCACTCCCACCCACAGCTTTCCAGAATCCAGATGTTTTAATCTGGAAGATTTAATGGTAATACACAACCAAGGAAGTATAGGGAGACCATTTAGTACAGTCCCTTATGCTGTGGGAAACTGATACTATGTGGGTCTGTATGACTCCTTCACATGCTCTCTGGATGTGGTCCTGGGCAACCTGCTTTTGTGTCCCTGCTCTACTGGAGGCTCAGACCAGACACCCTCCAGTAGTCCCTTCCACCTCAGCTATGCCATGACTCTGAATGCTGGTTATCAAGCAAACTCCTCTGAGAGCCCTGGACACACAAAGGTGTAATACTCAGGAGTCTGATGGGGACAAAATGAGATACACACAGGAGAAGCAAGTGAAGAGAAGTGCATTCAGAATTTCCTTTCTGTAATACACATACCGATATTCTGTCAATAACTCTTACCTGATGAGATTAGCTCATGTATTTTGCTCACTAATTATTGAAAAAAATCACCAAGACAATATAAGATCAAATTCAGTTTTTCTTACAAAAGAATCTGAGTAGTTGACTGTATAGATATAGTGCACTGTAATGAAGAATAACTGAACAGTTATAGTCTTGTAGGGGTGAAGCTGTCTCTAGGTCAGCACAAAGTCTTTGCAATGACAGGACTGTTAGGGACAACAGATTCTGTAGTAATGCCACTGAATATTCATAGTTGAATAGATTTTATTTCACATTTACATACTAGCAAGAGTATATACAATTTAAAAAATCAGCCTGGCTGGAAAAAATTAGTTGGAAATGATCTATCCTAACTTGAGACACTGAGTATTAAAGCTATCACCCTCTTTGACAGCTACAGCTTCTAAAAGTGCCTGCTTCTTCTGCATGCTGCGAGATGACTCCAGTTCATACATGGTAGTCAAGTTGAAG
>NW_008650108.1:45229-47834 GCF_000695815.1 Acanthisitta chloris | reverse complement strand
GAACTATTCCTTCCAACTGCCGGAGAGAATCCTTCAGTTTTCCCAGGTAAAGAAGACAAACAGCAGCGTTGTTGTTAGCCTAGAGAAAAACATACTGTAAATAAAGAGTATGTGTGTGTATACATACATATATATATATGTATCTGCAAGCAGTGAGAGAGAAGAGAAAAAAGAAGCCTTGCATTTGAAGGTAAAGCAGATTTACTGTATGCTAAGAATTACTATTCTCTGTGTGCACAAACCTAAAATACATTATCAATTATATAATCCAATCCTTTTCTTCTTGTTATTCTCAAGATTTACCCTGTGCCAGTAGGACCTGCTGACTTCTAAGAGCTGAAACTCTGAAAGACAGAGTCTAAAATGAAATATAAATAGTATAGGACATTAGTCAGTTAATTCTGATAGCCAATTGAAACAGATTTCATAAACTAAATGAGCCTCTATATGCTGTCATTTTCATAGGTTCTTTTCATAATGACTAAACTATATCTTCATAGGTGTTTTCCATTCTGGCTTACACATAGAAGATCCACATAACCAACAGGAAGATATTATCTTATCACAAAGGCACCTACAACTGACTTCAAGTAAATCCAGTAGATAGGGCAGTCTAAATACATCATAAATCATCAAGTCAGATTCCATCTTCCTTACCACACAAAACAGGTTTTTATGAGTTACCAAAAGATTCCAACAGTACAAAGTTAATCCTATACACGTTGGCAGCTGCCATTTCTTTTCCTGACACGCATGTCTATGCTAAAACCAGTGACTGCAAAAAGAAAGTGCTTTTGTGAAGATCCTGTAAAACACAGTGCCTCGGAATTTCTACGTGTGCCTAAGTATTCATGCCCTTGGTATAGACTGGTTCTTAATTTCCCACCCCATTTTCTATCTTATCCTTATGTATACTGAAAACCCTTTGGCACACATGCCACATCCAATTTTTCTATAAAGCTCTGAGCATATTCTGGGTGCTAATTAAATCCACGCATGAAGTATTATGAGAATAATTTAGGTGTTCACTATAAATGTAGCAATTTGAAGATTTACCACAGCATTTGATGAGTCGATCCTTAAAATTTCTGTGAAAAATCGATGAGCTTCCGCAAAATTGTTCTGACCAAGGTGGAGAAATGCTCTAGAAAGTAAGTGACATATGAATGAGTTCTTCTCAAAAACCCAAGGTAATAATACATTTAAAAAAGAATGGACACCATTTTTTATTCTTCCTGTTATAGATGTGAGAGTTGGTGACATTTGTTCTTCACGGTGTAATTACAACCAGCAAGGAGACACTGATTTACAGGCAAATAGAATGACAACTTGGATCATTCAGCTATTATATATTCTGCCTACCAAAGCAACAGTCTTCACTGTGTTTTTATTAATTTAAATGCCACTACTCTCTTCCTGGAATTACTTCTCTTCAGGAAATTAGCCATATCATTTTCAGAGCACCTCTGAATAGTATCTTCTAAATATATTAAGCCAATGTGCTAACCATTACAAACTGAGGCCTCCCTCACACACCTCGGTTTACTACAATGCATCCAAGCGTGCTTTGGAGCTACCAGGCAGTAACTTCCCTGGCAGATCTGACTGTAGGATAACAGCCCAAAATAGCTTCTCCTCTCCTAAGAGTTATGTATGCAAATGTATATTGAAAAAGCAGAGCAAAAATATGCAATGCCTGGAAGAATGAGAAAAAGCTTTGTAAAATCAGCTGAAGGATCACAGTTTCAATGCAGGATAATATGACTGTACCAAGTAATACAGATCTCCTGGGTCTATATGCCATTCAGTCTCACTTATGACAGATGTAGTCACATAAAAAAGAGAAAGAGAACAAGATTGTCTCAAGGGTAGTTTAATGCTCATACTCTGCAAAACTGTATTTTAAAAAGTTTTATTTAGCCATTAAATTATCTACCTGTTCATTAAAACCATAATTTGGCTCTGTAGTCCATCCAATTTGTAAGTCACTTTCTCAACATCTTGAAAATATTTTTCTGCAGTTTTTATGTCTCCAATCTAGACAGAAAAATCATAAGTTACCACAATAAGAAGAAAAGAAAGACGTAAGAGCACAAAACCACATCAAACACCAAGTCCATTATCAGTTGTTGGGCACCAAAATGACTGTGCAACACCTGTTAGCGAACAATGTACTTGAAGAGCCGCATTAAGGTCAGGAAAAGCCCCCCAAAACCATGTGCAGTTTGCCTAAGGCAGTGTTTCTCAGCTGTGGGTTGTAGAGCACTCATGCACCGTAGGGCAGGGGGGCCCCACATCCTCATTTGGCTCTTTTGTTGTAGCCAGCCCCAGAGTTCATAAAAGTAGCTGAAAATGAGAACAGGTCAGAGCTAGTTCCAGTGAGACTGGGCATTACTCCACAGGAAGGGAAGACAGACACAGGCAGAAGCTGCTGACAAGACAAGAGGACTGGAATACAGTAGCCTCGTTGTTAGTGTAGGAGCCACATCTGATTAACCCACAGCTTCAGGGTCACAGCCAGGGACCACAGGATGACTAAAGTGCATCACATTTCAGAAAAGAACCCCATGCAATGGGCCACTGAGGACACTGGGGAGACAGTCCA
>NW_008650108.1:16689-45207 GCF_000695815.1 Acanthisitta chloris | reverse complement strand
GTGTAGGCTGAAGGAATGAGATATTTCAAAGCTGGCATAAAGAAGTACAGATTTTATGGGGCAGGGGGAAATGGGGAAGGGGATTACTAGAAAGGAACAAGTATTTCACCTAAGGGTATGGCCCATATATTGCTATTTGAGATGAAAAATAAGATTTGGAGAAGGCCCCTTTGGTAAATAAGTTAACAGTGTACTGGAGAGATGGAAGAAATAAAAAAATTAGTACTAGGTAAAATAAATCTATCAGAATCTATCAAAAGGAGTAAAATGAAACTAGCTGAGAAGCATAAAGCCATGGAAACCATGCAGCCCTCCAGTGGGGAGATTCAAGGGGCCCTCAAGAAATCACTTGTTTGTTCAAGAACAGGACGACACTACTAAAAATGTTTGTGACAAATGAGTTGAAGTCTCCTTAAGCTCTCAGATGGTGAATATTACACAGTCTTCCTAGGAAACTTGTTCCAGAATTCTTAAATTGCCTTGGTATTAGAAAATACACTCTATATTACTGCACTTTTTAACTGAACTTTTTGTCCTGTCCATGCTGGTCAGGGAGAAAGTACAAGTCCTCTTTTTCAAGGGCCTTTTTTACATACTTGAAAAATTTAACTTTCTCCATCTAGACTGAGAATCAATTTTCAAGCAAATCAGTGTTCACCCCCTTCTCATGGATAATGCTTTCTGGGTTCTCTCATAATTCTTACTCTTCTTCTCTGACCTCTCTCCTGTTACTTCACATCCTCCCCAAATGCCCACCTAAGGGGTCACAACACTCCAACTGATCTCTCACCAGTGGTGAGAATGGAAGAATCACTTTATGTTTCACATATGAATATGAAGTTTGCTTTTGCACCAAGTCTTTTGGAAGTCTGATTTGTTTACCCACATGTAGTTTGCTTACACTTAGCTTAACTCCTTTCTACAGAAGGGTGCCTTGCTGTTGCTTCCCATTTTGTATTTGTATATTACTCCCAGTCTTTGGTTTGAATCACAGCCAGTTTAACATTTCGGTTTCTCAACTTCTCAACTCCATATCCTTCAACAAGGAGCCTCCAATATACTATGTGCTTAAGCTTGTTGTTTGTCTGGAAACCAGTACCATTTTTCTTAAGTACTCCTAGGATTTATTTATTGCTTTTGAGTCTGGTTTGCAACAATCTACTGCAGAGGGTAAGGTCAGACAGCTTTCTACTTTCTAAATTCTTTAATGTGGTTATTTAAATGGCAGTTACAGTGAGCAGAGTCTATTAGCAACACACAGTATGATCCTAAAGACTAAAATGATTCACTGTTTCCCCATTGCACGTGAATTTGTTTTACAGGTCAGGTGATTGCTGATGGAATTACAGTGCTTCCGAAAATTTCTCTCTGGTAACCTCTGTCTTTTCCTGCATTCTTCACTTCTCTCATCCTCATTTCCCACTTACTTAAGGCAACAGCTGAAGGTTGTACATCAGATCTAGACCTCTTTATGCCCCACTACATGCGAACAAGGTACAATGCCTTAAACTAGTAAACTCAATTTAATTAAGAAAAAAACCACACAGAAAGTAAAGTTTTATGTGTTGAAAAAGGTTACAATTTTTGTCTAACTCCTGAATTACACTTGATTCTACATTATTGCTTCGTTTCGTATGTGTGATGTCTATTGTCAAACAGTATCTGTGACTGATAAGCAGCTGTAATCTGGCTCTCTTCCACTTCTCTTGGAAAATGTTCAAAGTTAACATTACAGTCTGAGGTTATTTGGGAATTACTACCTGTTTTTGAGAAGCTGTGACATTTGAATCTAAGAAAAATGCTTTCCCATTTTACTTGCAAGACATTTTTTTTTCAGAAAGTGCCTTGTCAACAGTGCACACATACCACAGAGTGATCTTACCAAAATGATGGTGCCCAGGCCTGCAACACATTTATACTTTAATTTGAACTTCTTGGTTTGGTTTACCTGTGCGGTGCTTATTTCTCTTAATACATCAAAATCTTACATCTGTTGCAACAGTACCCCCCCAGAGAGAGCTGAAGATTTTGTCACAAAAAAAAGACAACATGCCAACAATAAAACCTTATAGAAAAAAGGAAATAATTTGCATTTAGAAGCGATTCTTTTTAACTACTATCTAGAGCACATGAAAATGTCAAGGACTCCTCATACACCATTTTGCTATGTCCAGTCCTGAGAGTAAAACCAGTAAACAGTAAAGGCCTGTTGTTAGAGGCAGTGTCATGGAGGTCAATGACTTCAAATGACTGTAAGTTATGCTTTCCTACTGAGAGTGAAAGTTTTTCTATAGCAAATGGAGCTACAAACAGACTGGTGAGTGTGACACTAGGACAGACACTTTTGTCAGCAAAGCAGTACCAGTAACATACCCAGTCATTTTCCAGTAAGACTCTACAATTTGACATGTGCCCTATAAAAATGCTATAGTTTTAAATGCAACAATTATTCTCTACATAGCTCAATTATTCTCTACATCCTCAATGACTTAATAGCAAATGTAGAATAAAATGCATACCTGAAGGAAAATCCTTCCAATTCCACTCAGCAGCTGAGGCTCTTGCTGTGGGTAACATTTGATGACGGTGTGATAAGCATCCACAGCAAGCACATAGTCCTAAAGGTGAAAAGCACACGATCAGGTATTTAAACTCAGCATTCTTCAGCCTTTATGTTTCCTTCTTTTTAAAGACATATTCAAACAGAATTAAAGTGATTGCAACTTGTTGGTGGGACAGAATTTCTACCAATCACTGCTGGCACTAAGAGCTGACTATACCGGTCTTTTCTCAGTTACACTGCAACTGCATATACAGGGGGTCTTTTTTTTTTTTTTTTTTTTTTAACTGGAGCATATTCGTTTTGTAGCTAAATGCTAAAAACTAAAACTCTGAACATTTACTCTTCAGCTTAGATTATGATTTAGGACGAAAGTCAAGCACCTTCTCTGTGACTGGGGTATACATACTTGAGAGGTGTCTCACATTTCAAATATATGTATAATTTACACGGTTTAACAAACCATATTCTGAAGCTTTGGGAACTGTCTATGCACATGCTCTTAAGTTGTGAAAAATGCCAGAAACAGAAATTCCTACACATTTTCAGTACACAAACTAGCACTACTGCCAAGGGAAACAAGACACCTTCCACCCCTCTACCCAAACCGTTGTTTTTTTCTACTATACTGCATAAAAGCAAAAGTAATCTAAATAGAAAACTGATTTGGGCTAAGGCTACGTAAGGGGTGGGCTGGTTCTGATCTCCAGAAAGCTTTGCAAGCGATACCACTTCACATCTGCACAAAGGCTGTGTTGGCAAGGGGCAGCTCTGAGATCTGCCTGCTCAAGATGCAGTGCCACCATACCCTCTAGCTAATGACCAGTGACAAAAGATGAAACAAAATCATGGTTCCATTTCCCACAGGCAAGAAATGCCCATGTGACTGACTCCTGCAGTCCAGCTGTTTCGTGCTTAAACCACAGTAATTCAGTGATCTGGACAGTCCATGACTTTCAGAGCCTGGATACATGGTGCTTGGCAGGCACACATGAGAAACAGTGAGTGTGGCTCTCGGCTGACTGGAAGACACGCTGTAGGTCTGTTCACAGGGCACAGGGCTGCACTAGCCTCAGCTACAGCTTCTTGGAGAAACTGAGCAGAGGCAGAGAGTGCCTGTCTCTGCTTATAAAGGCCAAACTATGCAAAGACAGAAGACTCTGTGCTGTAATAATTTAGTGCTTCTTAACAGTCCTGCCCTTCAACTTAATACAAGAATTTGTGGTGGGTGTTAGGAAGCAAATAATCTTTCAAAACTGCACAGACATCTTGGGATATTTTTTACCCAATCATTTTCCTTGGTCAAATTTTGGTACTTCTTTAACTTGTCCCTAATGAGATTGCAGCTACTAGTAACGGTAGTTTTTCTTCATCTCTTGCTTAGTCTGAGGAGGCAATGTTCCTCAGGTGTAATGGATTTCTTTTCCTGATGCTGCACTTAAAATGACTGAACCCCACATCTAGCTGTGGAGTCCTCAGCATAGGGAAAACATGAGCCTGTTGGAGCAGGTCCAGAGAAGTGCCACAAAAATTATCAGAATGATGGAACACCTCTCAGGAGGGAAAGGCTGAGAGTTGGGGTTGTTCAGCCTGGAAAAGAAGGGGAGACCTCACTGTGGCCTTTCAGTACTTGAAACAGGCTTGTAAGAAAGATGGGGACAAACCTTTTATCAGGGCCTGTTGTGACAGGACAAGAGGTAATGGTTTTAAACTAAAGAAGGGATGACTTACACTAGGTGTAAGAAAGACACTTTTTACAACGAGGACAATGAAATACAGGCACAGGTTGCCCAGAGAGGTCATGGATGCCCCATTCCTGGAAATGTTCCAGGTCAGGTTGGATGTGGTACCCAATCCAGTTCAAGATGTCCCAGTGCACTTCAGGGGGAGGTTGGACTAAATGACCTTTAAGGGTCTGTTCCAACCCAAACCATTCTATTCAGAACATATTTATTGTTTCATACAAACAAAAAAAACCCCATCAAGACAAAGCTTTGGAGTCTGATCTGTGTATGAGAGAAATTACATGTCCCACAATAGTAGAAGCTGACTTAAACAGCCCAGGAAGCACTCTGCAGGACCTTTCTTTTGCAAATAACTTGTATACTGTGGGTATAATGATTAGTTCCAAACAATTACTAACAGTTAGAGTTCATTCTAATTCCAATGTGCCATGCCATGTTCACACTTAGTATTGGTAATGGAAAGAGCAAATCCAGCAGGTCATATACACAATATATTTATTTAAATTCTGATTTATTTAACACTCAGAACTCAGATGTGATGAAAACAATGCAACCACAATTTTTCATAAATTTATGACATAGGAAAAACTAAATTTTCACTGTAACAGCTCTCAGTAAAGGACTTAATTGATCATGGAGTCCCACTGTGTTAGGCAGGCATAAAAAACTTGGAATAAGAACCCTGTGATCTAGCTCCTTAGAGGAACCCCAGCCATGCTTGTATTACCTATTAATCCCTGCAAGACTATAATCTATAAAATCTGAAGGATTGTCTATGACTGTGAATTTTATCCCTTCAAGCATAAAATGTGCTCACTGGAGAAGTAATTTTACTATAACAAATTCTCAATGTCTTCCAGTTCTATGGTCCAAAGCTGCCCCTTACCCACTGCTCACTCTCGTGCACATTCTAAGGCTTTGGCTACGCAACAAAGATGCACAGCACAACCATGAGGGATGGGAGCTTTGCAGTCACATCCCCAAACTGATGCAGAAACAATTCCCAGGAGATGATGCAGTAAGTTGATATGAAAATGCTTCTGTCAGCTTAATTTACAGCTTAGCAGGAACTGACTGCAGAAATGCCTCAGCTGCACGACTGGGCACTGTTTGCACAATTACAGCCCCACAGGTTCCCTAGTGTAGGTAGCAGCCAGCCTTAGTAGGCACAAGCAGCCAAGTCTTGGAGGCCCATGCTGCAGGGGCTTCATGGATTTGGCCTAGTCAGGCAAAAAAACCTTCCTTCTCTTTTGCATTCCCTATGAAATGACTCCCCAACACTCTCTGCATTTTAACTAGGAGTACATAAACACTGATACCTCCTAAAATGTGAGAGTACAGGTGAACATTAAGAGTCTATGCACTGTGTTGGTGGACACTGCACCCTGTTTCCGTATGACAGTACAGCATGTTGTACCTGTGCTTACCCACCCCGTGCCTTGCAGTGCCTATCACAGGAATGGGACCCATTTCTTCCAGGAGACGACAGGAGACTTAAGTTATATATGTCCAAAGCCACCCCTGAGCGTAGGCAAGGATGCCCCAGGATGAAACTGTAAAACAGCTCACTTCTAAATACAACCATTTACAGTTACCCCAGGATCCCACAGTGAGTTTTATAGCCATTTACCCTTCTCCCCACACTATCATGGATGCATTAGGAGATTTCTCAAATATCCTACGTATGATACAGAATGATACTATTCTGTGGTAAGTTACAGAGGTATCTTATCTGACAGTTCCTTCCAATGGAGCTTATTGTAAAATAGATGATATTTGGTCTCACACACTAAAGACTGGTGTCATTCCCAGTTTTGCTAACGTGACATGGTCCAAGAAAAATTGTCTGATAGAATGATAAACACCCTCCCCCTCATAGGAGTGAAGTCATGGATGTCACAAGATGTGGTTGCGAGGAGAAAAAGGTATTAAGTATTGCCAGCAAAATCCCCAATGGCTACAGCTTGTTAACTTAAGACTTAAAGGTGGGGCTGATGTATTGCCATGGTCTTTAAAGATTACAAGCATTTAGATTTTCCACACCTTCATTAAAAAAAATTCCAAAAGGACTGAAGTTACACAATTCAGGATATGAATGAGCCAATTGTTTTATAATTCAATACCTCTTCTATTATGAAAATTTTTGGCTGGCATTAAGTATACTAATCCAAAATAGTTCTAGTAAGCCACTGGACCTACTTGCACAAAAATGGCAACTGGGGTTTGTTTTTCCTTTAATGCACCACAGTCTAACTGTACTTCCCTTCATGGTCACTGCATTATACATTTTCATGTTTCCCTCATCACCACCTTAAAATATTAATTAAGAGATATTTAGAAATAAGCATAAATGACTGTGATGTGTGGAATGCTGAGAGTAGGTTCCTAGACTAAAACTCAACCCTAGACTAAAAGTCAACTCTAGTTATACAAAGTGTATAGTTCATATATATTTTTGGAAGAGAGGACAGGGATAACTTACCCTTCCCCTCTATCTAGTGCACTTGTGGAAGGGTTATGAAAGCAGAGATGCACAGTGCTGTGAATCCAAAGAGCTGTACTGCAGCACAGTTAGGCAAAAGACATGATGATTCACGCAGTCTTTCTCCTTTAAATCATAGAGGAACTGAAGTCCTTAGACATCAGTCCCTTGCATCACTAGCACAAGCTGTTACCTCCTTCTTAGTACAGTTTTAATTGTATTAGAACCAAATTAAAATCAATTCTAATGCTTTTGTTTTACCAAGGGCAAATTCTATAAAATCTAAGACAACACCGAAAAATCTAAAAAGTGCCTTTAATTACAGTACATTTTTAATATATATGGAAAATTCTTAAGTGTTTATTCCTTAGAGAGATAAAAGTCTGGTAAGATAATGTCAAAAGCAATTTTAACTTAAAAAGTTTTCAAGACACTTCCATGGTGATTTAGTAAAGTGACAGACATTTTGCAATTAGACTTCTGAAATGAAGCAATGCACATCATCAGTTGCATTTTAAATGAATATTCCTCCATGCTGCTATATTCAGGATATGCTTTCATAGTAGTTTAGGCCTAGAGTTCTTGTAAACAGAAGTATACAGTGACATGTTACATGGTCTCCCCTTCCTGCTGTACTTCCACATCCTTCCTTAGGTAGCCCTTGCTCACAGGAAGTGAAAAAGCTGTTTGACATCAGTTGATATGACTGAGATCCACCATTTCATCATCTTTGTCATTTTGTTAAGTCCAACAGTGGTGCACAGAAGGAAGCTAGAAGGCTTTTAAGAAAAGTTGTACAAAGAAAGGGACCAGAACAGGGAGAAAAGGCATAGCAATATTGCCTTAAAACTGCTGCCCAACTACCACTGGTCACATGGATAAAGGGACACAGCAGACAGAACTCAGTACCTAGGGAAGACAGTCCCAGGGTAAAGGAGACATGACTGATTTCTTGTTCCACTATAGGTTTCCTGTGCAAGTCTGGTTGAATCACTTCTTTGTGCTTCACTCACTACCTCCAAAATAATATACCCCTTCATCCCAAGAATTTAACTGTGAAACCAATGAGGTTGTATTTAAAAAGACAAAAATCATTATGCTACATAAACAGAATTCTTTCATTCAGACAAGTAATGCAGAAGAGATATGACATGAAATAAACCTAATTAGAGTTGAGGATAACTAAAGTAGATTTAAATAGTTAACATCTAATAAAAGTAATTTTTTTTAATTTTCAAGTGTCAATCCTTACAAGATTGTTCCCTATTAAATACTACTGTAGTTTTTCTGGCCAAAGAAGGAGGTTAGTAAAAGTAAGACAGTAAGTTTTTCTCTTTTTTTCTTACCGATGTCACACAATTTTACTTCAATAAATGATTATTATTAATCTACTGCTAGCAGAAGGTATTCCACCCCCGACCAGTACGTGGGGACCAATATTGCAATATTGTAAATGGTCACTAGATGGCAATAGATGGCACCGACTCGGAAAACCCACTCTGTTTTCTTCGTAAATTACATACACTTGAAACTCTTGAATAAGAACAAATGCAGTTTTTAAAGTGTATTACACAACAGCAAACAAAACGTGGAACTGTGCTCAATTAATATAATTGTCCATGGGAGAACTTACGAAATTGTGTTTAAAAATTGTTTGAAGAAATAGTTTCATGCTGAATACTCTGGAAGGTGGAGAAGATGATTACAGTATTGCTGCATGTTAGAATGGTCTAGGGATAGTTCTGAACACTGAGATACTCACAACTACTCCATAGCCAATGCACTAAAATGCAAATTCCAGATGCAAGTAATTATGCAATAAAACAAGGGAGCCTAGAGGGAAACCACACAGGGACCCTTTGTTAGGAACTGCAGTGATAGGACAAACGGTAATGGGTACAAACTGAAGGAGGTTAGGAGATTAGATATCAGGAAAAAGGTTTTTTACTGTGAGGGTGGTGAGATACTGGCACAGGTTGCCCAGGGAAGCAGCTGACGCCCCAATCCTGGCAGTGTTTAAAAGCAGGTTGGATAAAGCTCTGAGCAACCTGGTCTGGTGGGAGGTGTCCCTGCCCATGGCAGGAGGTTGGGACTTGGTGATCGCTAAGGTGAATCTATGCATCTATGCAGTTGTAGCTAATCTGGAAGTTATTGTGGAACCATAAATTTCAAACTTAACACCTGTGAGATAGGCCCAAAATATAACTAGTCTTAAGAAGTATCTGAGCTGCAGTATTTCTGAAGTACCATTTCCAAAAAGGTGATCATAGGTATTCACAAATATTTCTATTACTCAAAGAAAACAGCACTAACAAGACCAAATGAGAGAAAGGTGAGAATCGTGCATGCATGTGGATTTGTGTGTACATGAGAAGAAAAGCACTTTAAGACTTAAAAACAATTCACAGCCAAAAGTAAAGTGAACTTTGTGAAAATATATAGAATCATTTACATATTAATATATTCTGCTTTGTTTGGGATGGCAACTCATGCTTTGCATCACTTGCTTTTTGAAAATGAAAGTTCCTTCAAAACAGGAATGTATGTCATGTACCTATTTAAAAACACAAATGCTTACTAACTCTTAAGAATATCTCATAGTTTAATGGACAATTATTTCTATTCAAGACAGAAATGTTATCACAATATAATTATGAAAAGAAATTTATATTCTCCATAATTATAACTCCATTTCATGTAAATCTGGATAACTGGTTCTTGTATTTCTAAAACAAAAAAAAAAGGAAAATCATACTTTTTGAGGTACTGTAATATTAAGAATGGAGCCCTGTTTGGTAAGTAGCTTAGTAAACATGAGAGAATCAGGTCTGGCATGACCCTGGGCAACTGAAGAGCAGGGTGCCTGTAAAGATTATACTGCTGACAGCCCTGCTCTGAGGCGGTTGCTGCTAATTGATTTGTGAAGTACACTTGAGCTTAGGATAACAGTAGCTTGCTGCAAAAATGGTGATATCCCTGTTTCCATGACCATTAGGTGATTGGCAGAAGAAGTTTTGTTTCTACTTCTTGAATACAAGGAGAAGCTAAGAGTGTTGCAACAAATGGAGTAAAATTGGTTTTAAAAGTAAGGAGGAATCAAGGAAAAAAAAAAGCAACAGTGGAAGATAGTCACTTGTGCTTTTATTCTTTTCTCTTCTGCTCCTACCCGCTAGTGAGGATTTAAACTTGAAAGCAGATGTATTACAGCTGAGATCAGTTGACAAGAGATGATGTACTCAGACATTCTGGATCTTCATCAGATACAAAGGCTACAGTGTTATTAATCCTCACAAATAGAGCAACATTCCTAGTGCACAGTTTGAAAAAGACAGAGCACATAATTGCTTTTAATTAGAGCATTTAGTTAAGTGTTTGAAAAATTCAATTTAAAAATGCAAATTCTGTATTGTTATTGCATGTTCTCTAGGATGATTTGGGGAGAAATAAGTACAGATACATTCCCAAAGAACATTGCTGCAAATAGCTATCTATTAAATAAGACATTATTAAGTCTAATTAATTCTTCACTAAGCAAAACCTTCATGTACTGTCAGGTAGTCTTATCTATGCACCAGTAATTTGCCTGCACTTTCTCTGACATTCTATTCTGGAATATACGGTACCTGTGCAGCTCTGCCACCCACGTACCTTCATCATTAGCAGACAGTTTGCCATGGAGTACATCACCCGGCCCAGACGTGACCTCCACAGCTGAACAGAGGCTGCAAAATAAGAGCACAGCTTGTGAATTTGCACAAATAAATTAGAGGTTCTTTCTTGCCATCAATTATTGGTCCTATGAATTACGATTTTGAAAGGTCCTCCTCGTTAACACCGCTGGGTTTTAGCCTAGAATTTTTAATTCTCAGCCATGCTGCAGCAGCAGAGAATTCTGCATCTCTTAGAGGGAATTGCTTAGGCAGCTCTGGGTACCAAACACCATGCAACAACACAGAGCAATGGAGAGGCACTCAGCTTCCAGCTCAGGCCAAATATTGAACACCAAAAGAAGGCACTCATTTTCCAACATCAGAACAAAAGGCCCATAAATGGATTCAAGTGATAATGAGCAGCAGTTTAAAAACATGTAATCTACAGCATTAAATGTGATAAATTCAAAAATCAAACATAGCTAAAATGTCATTTCAGAGCCAAAACATGCAGAGTGAGAACCGTCTGAGTCTGGGACTGTTTGTGCTTGCCTCTGGCTTAAAGATATGCTGGAAAAAATCTGCCAAGCCTGTCTGCTTTCCCCATGCTCCTGGAGCTTGCAGGCATTAAAAACTGCAGCAGCAGATTTCTCTCTCTTGCTTTGCAGACAGTCCCCTGATGTTGTAAGGATCTATGTTCACACACAGATTCTTATTTTCTCTTGTGCTACAGTACCATAGATCGATACTAGAAATATTCCTCTAATCCTCAAAAATAAACATTACAGCTATTAATTTAGTCCATTTGGAAAATAAATGTCTCTCAGTCAATCAGCTGTCAAGGTCACTGCAATGATTTGAAGGGGGGTGGGAGGAGGGAGAAGAGGCTATTTCAATGAGATTGTGATAACTGAGATCGCTCATTTTTATCATTAATGTAGTCTCTGCTGAAAGCATAGCAGGTCACACAGATAGTTCTTTCAGCATGCATAAATGTCAGTACAAATAAGAAGAGCTTGGTGAAATGTCTACTCCCATTCCTGAAAAGGAAAAATCCTTCAATCCTTTCCAACAATAAAACAAAATCAAAAAAGCCCCAACCCATGAATATTCTCAAATTATCTTTGTCAAAAGAAGGGTATAATGTGGTGCCCAATACTGAACCCAGCATTTCATCCACTGTACCTTTAAATCATTCATTACTCCTAGCTTTTGTTTTAGAAATTCCCCCTTGACCACACATTGCTGATGCTACTAATGGAGAGGATGCTATAAATGATGAGCAAATATTTTATGACACATTTCCTTTTTTTTTCTTTCCTTGTGGATGTCTGTAAAACCTAGACATAATTAAATAATTCCCTGTTATTACTTAAGTATGTATCTCAGTTTTGCATGTCCTCATAGTTTGGTAACCACACTCAGCTTTTTAGGACACAGGTGACAACAAATTATATGCCGATTCCTACACTGCAGACATCTAAGTTCCCTGCTAACAATCAGATAGCACCAGCTACAGTTCTCAGAAAAGGACTGCAAAGCAGGCAGTCCAGATGTCTTCAGTCTGTTTATAAACTGAATGGGAGTCTGGTCTGGAAATTCCACAGCCCTGTGCTTCTTAGCACTGGCAGAAAGAGGTTAAAGCAAAGCAGTAAACGAAACCAAAAACCTAACAGCAGATCACTGAATGTTACCAAGATTCCTGAAAACCTCTCTGCAGGTTCATGCAGCCATGCTTCCACTCTGAGCATTTCCTTTTCCTTGTTATTTATCAGGGACTCTGTAATTCCACACTGCCATTCATTTCAATAGGAGCTCTGTGCACTGCGAAGTTGCAAAACTGGCATCTTACAGAATGTGTTACCAGGCAAGTGGTGCAATGCTAAATCTCTCTCCCTGTTGAAAAACTGGCAAATGAGGTGTTCTGTTCCAGACTGGAGGAGATGTACACAGTAAGTCGATTGGTGTTTCACCTTCTTACACCAGCAGCATGGAAATTACAGGCTAAGCATAATCCCTATAATGAATTAGGGCTGTCTTCACATAAAGTTAATAAGGTTTGCTTCAGCTAGTCTCAGATGAAAAAAAAGAAAACCCATTATCAGCCTCCTGGAGCTCCAAATGCAGCAAGGAAGCAGACAGGGAGCAGACCTGGCTGACCTCCACAGACAATAGCAGTCAACAGTCTCTGCAAAGGTCCTGTGGGCTTTTTGGCAGTCTTAAATCTACAGGCAGCTGCATAGTAGACATGGAAAGATCTCTCAAAATTTTCTGCAGCCACGTCCCTTGGTAACTACTAGCTGCTGCTTTTCTAACTATGCTGCCTCCTGAGCCCATCTGAGCTCTGAGGCAGCAAGCAGAGAGGAAAAGCAAGGAGCCAGAAACTCCTGAGTGAGGCAGACTGCAGGACACAGGATTATGGCCCAGCTAGGAAAAGGTCCTTGTACCTTAAAGGGGGATCAATGTCTTGATTTTAAAGTGGCAAAAAGGAAAAGAATGTGGGGATAAGGACAAAAAATTCTGGTAGAAAGGGGTGACAGGGAAAAGTATGTAGGAGAACAGAGGCAAAAAGAATAGTAGATACAAAGGGAGAAGGACACAAACTCCTGAAGCACTGTGGATAAATCTTCATTATCAGATTTTTTCCTTTTCGTAACCCTTTTGAGACGAGTAGTAAATGTATTCATTTGACTGTATGTGCAAATATCTTCATGATATATGCTGAGCACGTATGTTCATGTTTTTAGGACACATCTAGAATGCGTATTAAGTCAAGTACAGTAGCAGCTGCTTTTACATCCATTTAAACTGCAGACCAGGCAGAAGAGTTCAGACAGGTCTGCACCCTTCTATATGCACAATGTTTTAAGGAATTATCTATAATAATTTTTTTACTCTGCTACTAGCTCTACTTGGCCTCTTCCAATCTCAGGAGGCAGACTTTTGCTTCCCAGAAGCTCTAAGTGAATCCTATCCTAGAAAGAAGTTGGTATGATTCCTTAGATGGTTAGCTGAAGCTCAGATGTTTAGGTTTTAGTTTTCTTGGTATAATGTTTTGAACTTGCTAGGTACCATGAGAAGTCCACATAACAATGCCCGAATTGTCACCTCTTGTCCAATTCTTAAGTATAATCCAATGACCTCTTAAGTACAAAACCTATAAAAAAACAAATGCTTGGACAACTAATTTGCCCTGATGACCTTTTTCTATGCAGTAATGTATCCTATACTACTGAAACTAAACAACTAAGATAGAAAGGACAGGAAAAAACATAACTGGATACAAAATAATGAAAATGTTGATGTAGCTGTTCTAAAGAGTGCCTTAGATATTCAGGAATCAGACTACCATGCAGCTATAGTGAGACTCAGCCATCTATGCAGCAGCATCCTAGGCCAGTGGAGCCATGGTATGATGGCAGTTCAGTCTGAAAAACTGAGTGGATGTCAGACATGGGGTAGAGAGGAGTCAGTCAGTCAAGGCTTAAGATGAAACATGCGTCTAGTTGCAGCAGCCATACACTTATATATTCATCACTAAAGGATAGCAACCATGTTCTTTGTTTCTTCTAAGTAAGAAAAAAATTGATTTACTGCATTAGTTTGATCAAGGGCAAAACTGTGAAATTAATTCCAGCAAATATTAAGTACAAGGTGTATCATTTCAGAGGCTGAATAGGCTATGAGATTATGAAAATACTGATTTAACCAATCTGGGGCAGTCTTGTGAAAACTTCTGGCATACTTAGGCAAGCAATAAAAACAGACTGCCTGTGAAAAAAATGTTTAAAGAATACTTACCTTGTCTGTTCTCCTGTGTAATGTTAGTCATACTTCCATCTTCAGCTAAGCCTTGTTCCAAATTTTCTAGTATCTGTAGTAAATTTTTTAAAGTAACCAACATGGGTTCAAACAGCACTATATATTTAATGCAAATTATCTACAATTGACAAGCAATAAAAACAGACTGCCTGTGAAAAAAATGTTTAAAGAATACTTACCTTGTCTGTTCTCCTGTGTAATGTTAGTCATACTTCCATCTTCAGCTAAGCCTTGTTCCAAATTTTCTAGTATCTGTAGTAAATTTTTTAAAGTAACCAACATGGGTTCAAACAGCACTATATATTTAATGCAAATTATCTACAATTGACAGTTTATATATAATTCATGCAGTTGCCTCACCTAGGTACAGTTCAAAACTGCTGATTAAGACCATAGCTAGATCAATGGCACGAAGTGAGAAAGCTATTGTATGGCAGAAGGATGTTAGAGTTCAGGTTTATGATACTTACAGAACATTAAATGTCAGCACACTCTAGGGACATACACATTTGGTTAAATAAAACATGAAATATACTTCACCAGAGAATGAACATTAACGACCACAACAAAAGTCAAACTGATTTTTTTCACAGAAAGCCACTGCCTCCTGACTCCCCCAGCCTAAGTATGGGCTCTGGTTTCATGTTTTTGTCTTTAATGAAGTATTCCTCTTAGTTCTTACTGCAATTTCCTTCTCAAACTCTGGGTTTTATTGCTTCTATTTATTATAGATTTTAAAGAATGCAAATTGTTTGGTGAACGAAACATTTGTTGTTTTGTTGGAGGAATGAAGATGTATATTCAATGAGGCTTGTGTCTTAAGCACTTTTAAAATATATATGCAAGGGTCCATTTGAAATGCAAGTCAACTTTCCTTTTCCTAATGCCATTAGTTTCTCCAAATTTCTTTTCTGATTCCCACAGATTACCCCATTTTTCCTGTTACAGATTTCTAATGTTGGTTGTAGAAGAATGCTTGATACTTCCTGCAAAAAACTCTTGCTCTTTAATTAGCTGTTGTGGTTAGCCAATTAGGGAGATAGGAGGCACTGCCTCTTCCAGGGACTGAGTGCACTTTCAAACACAAAACCTTTCAGCTTCTGGCAGTATAAGTAATTGTTTTTTCCTACACCAACAAAGCATTCCAATCGTGCTCAGTGCTTAATAAGGGAACACTTAAAATCAACACAGGAAATCCTCCAGAATGAAGACAGGTAGAATTAATTTGGCCTCAGAAAGTGTGTTGGTGCCTTCTACATCCAATGAAGATAATCAGTACGTCCAGAAATCCAGCTCATGCCACCAATTCTAGACATATGAAGCTGGGAGAAATTACCCTAAGAGATACCAAGTGCTTTTCAGGCTAGAGTGAAATCTTGAAGTTAGGTGCCATAAATTTAGCTGCAAGGAACTTAAGAGCAAGGAGAGACATACAATGAAAGGAGAGCAGTTACCACCTGCCAGCTGAGCCAGGCTAATTTTCCTGATAAGAATGGTTAGTCCAGGACAAACACAAGGTAATACGATTTAGTGTAAACTTTGTTCACAGAGGGCTAGGCTGAGCTACCTTACCTCAGATTTTGAGAGGCTATGAGCATACCCCAGCAGATACTGCAGCTTAGCTGACAGGTGGCAATTTATGAGACCGCAGTGGCACACACCTGCAAGACTGACTCAGTCCCACTTTCAAAAGCAATGTAGCCACCTAGAAATCACTTAGAAACCAAAGTGCCACATTTCAGTGTTCAATGCCTAGTGTATAATAAGGCACTTTGCCAGAAAAAAACCCAAACAAACCATTCTTCTCTCCCACAAATCCAAACCACTTTATAAACTATTTTCTGTAGTCTAAAACCCATCTTTCCCTGCCCCAGGAAAATATCTGGTGATCACTTCTGTCTCAATAAGGCTCAATGGTATAAACAGAACAAGGGGCTTTCATCAAGAAGATATGTTGTCTTGTTTAAAAAGACAATGGATTTCTCTGAAAATATGCTCACTAGTATTAAAAAAGAAAGAATTGGACATTAGCATACAGAGTATTACATTAACCATTCTCGGACATTACTTGGGGATATCTAGCTGTCACTTCAAGCTCAACATAATTAAAACAGAACTTGGTGATGATTTGAGGCTAATTGTTTTATTCCCCAGGTTTATCTCCTTTTGCCCTTCTTAAGTACAGGAACATCATCTGCAGTTTTCCAGTATTTGGGCATTTCCCTAGTTTTCCAAGACTTGTTTAATAGTAACATTAACGATTCCAGTGGTTCCTCAGTGTAAGCTATCTGGGTTAGTAGATATGAAATATTTAATTTTAGCAAATCTCCTCACTCCACTTTTCTACAGCTGGTAAACTGTTTATTGTAGCAGTATCATATGAGATATCTCTAACCATCTGTGTTCCTATTATACAGAGAAATATGATTGAACATATCTACCATTTACTTTATCAGTTTTATGTATGACCTATGCTTTTTCTTGTTTTGAATGTTTATAAATGCACACTCATTAGTTTCACTGGCTAGTATTACTTCACTGAGACTTCTGTTTCATTCCCTACCAACTGCCTGTATGCAGGATTTACTAATCTATTCACACCATTTGCATTCCTAGTTTGCTATCCTTATGCATCTCTTGTTAATACATTATTCCTTCTTCTACAACTTTTCATGGGAATTAGTCTGTTACCCAAAACAGCCTTTTTTGGTGCTTCTGGAACTGTGGCCTTTTGGGCACTCAGATTGGTGCAGGATCATCATGGTCTCCACAAATTTATCAAATAAGGTGTCAAGACAAATATCCTCTAGACTGAAGTAAAAGATGAGAAACAGAATACTTATGTCACCTTAGTAACTGAGCCAGAACTGGAAGCTGAATGAAAACACAATCCCAAAACAGTCAGTAGTTTAGAGACTGAAAAGTTCATTGATTTGGAACTAAAATGGAAGACCATGAGAAATGAACAATGTATGGAAGGGCCAGGGAGCCACGGAACTACTCATGAAGCAGAGTGGTGGCACTACAGAGGGAATGGCTGATGGACATATGGCATAAAGTATTCATGACAAGCTTTGCAGAGGTAACACCTGCAGAGGCTTTTAGGAAGCAGGACTGTTAACCCATTTGCCACTGCTCCACCCACTTGGTAGAAGAGCCCTGTACAGCACCGGAAGTTGAAGGATTAGGGTTTAAAAAGTAGCTCCCCATCAAACATCTAGGAAGCATATGCACAAACAAGGGAGGAGTTTAGATTAGCCTAATTGTTGTTCTTTTCACATTTTGGTCTCTAGGCAAGCATTTTTTTGCATGTCCTCAGCATTATTAGCACTAAAGTGATCATGTCTATGTTTGTAAATGAACACTTGAAAAGAACAAACCCTTTTGTGATTTAAATTACTACAGTTACTCTTACTGCCTGACTGTTGAGAGACCATTTATTTCAATGCAGACTTATAAGGGCAACAACTCATTGAGGAAATTCAAGTTGGGACGACCAGCAATAACAGAGACAGTAACAATTTCACTGGATTCTGCCCCCAAGCTTTTGGCAATACAGATAATTTCTTTACAACATGTTCTACCTCTAGACAAAGATGTAAAATATCTAACTAGATCTTAATTAGAAATTTGCAAGAATACCGAAAAAGGTAGAAACATTATTGCAGGAATATATATACAGGGAAAACAAAAATTATGTTTTTGCACTCAGCCTCCCATCCTGCTTCAGGTACCACAAACACATAAGTACATGGGGGCTGGAAAAACCAAGTAACCAGAATAGTGACAAAATAAGTATGGTTACATCTTTAAGTCAAATGGCTAATCCAAAGTTGACGAGTGTCTGTAGAATATGTATGACAAAAAGCAAGAGGGAATCTAGCAGATTAAAAGCAAATATCAGATAGGGGAAAACTCCACCGTTACATTAAGGCAGAGAAGCGAAACAGAAAGACATATTTTCTTATGATAAGAATGCATTAGCATTAGCCTGGAATAGCCTCCCAGGGGATGTGGCCTCAGCTCCATAGGCTGGCTCATTAAAAAATAGAAAACAACCTTTCATTGCAGAGCGACAGACTAGGTGAGCTAATAGGTCTTTTCTTTCCTCTAGCTTTTATGACTCCAAGATCATCTCATTTACATAATGACTATTCGTATGCCCTTCTGTAAATATGGATGACCAAAGATTATTTTTCCACTTTTTAAAATAGGGAAGTAAAACACTGTTTTGGTTGAAAGCTCCCCAATTAATTCTGTTATAACCCAAACGGTTCCCAAGTGTCACATACAAATATTAAGACTAATGAGTGTACATCTTTTATGTTATTTTCTTGGTTACGCTACAGGTTTTTATAAATATTAGAAACCTTATTCTTGAATGTTCCAGTTGAGGCTGAGATTGTTAAAATGACAGTATTCTATACAAAAAATAAAAACATATATAAACGAGGGTTTTTTGTCAATTCTGACTTCAAATAGTTAAATTATCACCGATTTCCAACTGTCTTAAATACACAGTTATCTTTACAAGCTGTCCTTTTTTTACACTCCTGTTTCTACAGTTGTCTTTGAATTGCTCCAAAAGACAAGGTGTTTAATTGAATGCAAACAAATGAAATAATCTGCAGTGAGAAGTCTAGAATAGCTAATCAGAAATATTCCCCTGAAAGGGACAGTATGTTGTATTTCTTTGTAATTATCTGTGTACTGTACTTTTAAAAGGAGCATCCATCAGCACAGGCAATGGCTTGTCCTCACTACTGTATTCTGGCTCCAGTGGAAGCTGTCAGAACCAAAGGGAGATCATTCCCTTTCTTGCTGCAATTGAACATGCTATCCTGGGGAGAAACCTTGCAAACTCAGACACAGGAAGGCAAACCAACACCAAGTGCAGAGAACAGGGGACTCCTCAGAAGAGCTTGTGGAAGTTGTACAGCCAGCCTCAAAGCAGCTTTCCCCAAGGGCACAAGGGATAACACACAATTTGTAGTGACCTAGGTTACTAACAGTTGATGGAGTGAGAACATGAGTAAACAGACCCGTTCTTCAAGAACTTAGCGGGCAGGGAAGTATGTATATATTAATTTGTAACTCTCCTTTATTTCCACTTCATCTTCTCCAGCATATCCAGTTTCCCTTATTTAAACAAATAATCAGCCTAGTTCCCGTTCAAACAAAATCTTGTATTATAATTTAAAAGCTTCCCTGGTATACTGGGTATGAGTATACCAGTATAAGAATACACACTTAAAGAGAAAGCAGAGGCATAACCACCTCAAGGTTGTAGATGACTTAAAGGTTTATAAAGGAGTGTGCATGTGGGAAGAGAGTTAATTTCCACTATTGACCAACAATCTTTAATCCGTGGAGAATTGTGGCTGATCACACTGTAATGGAGATATGGCTATTTCAATAAAGTTAGCCAGGGGGCTGCAAACTGGGAGGCTGATCAAGGGAGTGACTGCAGCAGTCACTCCCTTGATCACATTCCCACAGCTTTCTCTCTGTCTTACAAGATTAAGGAACTTGGAAACCCGTTCAGTTTTTGGGGTACAGTGGCACCTTTGTAACAGGGCAGACAATGCAGCACTTAATACCAGAACACATAAACAGCCGGTCTGACGCAGACTGGGGTAGGCAAATGTTAGTGGAAGCACCATGAAATCCTGCAACAGAGGCATATGGCATTTCCTAAAAGAGTAGAATTACTTCAAATTGAGGCCTGTTTATGAAGAAAAGGGCTGAAGAGAACAACCTGCCAGTAATATTATTACATGAGATGGTCATCAACAGGTAACAGCATTTGTGAATTGCTAAGAAGTAGTAATTCCTGGCCAAATTACATGTAGCCTTCAACCATTTCCAAATCAATTCTTTCCAACTTTATAACAAACGCCACATTCACCTCTTGTTATCTAAAATATTCATTTTCCTCCCATAATACAAAGAACTGGGCTTTTTACTGTAAACATTTGGTTATCCTTGCCATTCCTCTGCTAGAAGCAAGTTGATTTCATATACTTAAGACCATTATAGCTGTACAATTGACAATTATCAAATCCCTTCACTTCTCTTACCCATTTTATTTTAAGGAGTAAATAAAGGAAACTTCCAAGGAATACTGAAAATAAAAAGTAATTATATATATCTATCTCATATACAGTTTTGAACTTTCAAGTGTGACAGATAAGGCAATAATACTGTATTTCTTCTAGACTTTAGCACATTGTAACATTCATAGTCACTGGTGCGTTAGACTAGGGAAAGCTTTCTGTAAAAAGAATTTAAGGACAAATGCTTACAGTCAGGGTGTTGGTTTTAGGGGAAAAAGTTAGTGCTCACAACACCATGACTCCAATTTCAATACCGACAAATACTATGTAATAATTTAGGCCATAATTTTATATTATAGCACTTGACAACAAAACAAAACAAAAAACTCAAAACAAACTCAGCAGGTTGTACTTACACTCTCAAATGACTGTTGTTTCCAAACCCAGCTATTTGGCCTATTTCTGAATGACCAAGGTCATTAACAACTGTTCTGAGCTAGCTGGACACAGCTGACTGAAGTAAAGAAAGCTCTTCTGCTCACCCTTAAACACATCTGCTTACTGTCCTCCACATCTTGTCTGGCAAAATCATGAAAGCAAGAGAACTATGTCATCCCCTGTTGTACCCATTTGGGTCAGAGCTAGCACAGAGGAGAGAAGGATGTACCCTAAAAGGGAAGAGGCACTTCATTACTTTTAACAGAGACTTTCTTATTTGTCATCAAGACGGACTAAAAAATGTCATCACTGAAACTGCTTAATCATTAAGAGATGTTAGTGCATAGAAATGCTGTTACCTTGGCGCAGATTATCTTCATCCTATGCAGCCTGTCAAGTGATTCCTGAGGATTACCTAGGTATTGAGGAAGTTCAGCATGCAAAATCCGCATGGAGAAAGGAACCATGGAACCTAGAAACATAATTAATTTTGTGAAATGTTTGCTATAATGATCAGTTCGTTATTTGCCTATATTAAACAAGATATTTCTCACTAGTGTCTATGTCACAAAGTCCATTTCACCTTCATATATTTTTATTCTCCTTATGAAAGATGAAAAAATAGGAAAATATTTCTCAGCTATAACATGTGACGTTGTATAATGTTTTAAACAGGTAAACACATGTAACTATAATCAAGAAGGTAAGAAAAATATGCACCTAATTCAAATTTTCAAAAAGGAGTTGGGCACAAAGTACCACGTTTCATTAAGGAGCTCCATAAACTATTTTAAATGAAGGATTAAAAATATGAAGTTTAATCAAGTTGCAGCTACAACATTACTACTCACATTTAATAATGCTGCATATTTTACAATCAATGCAGAAAAAATAAGATGAACTTATCTGCCTTAAAAGTATGCTTTGTGCAAGAGTTATACAACCAGGGCACGCAAAACCACTTGGTATATATTTGTGTATTTTCTGGTTCTAAATGAAGGATTAAAAATATGAAGTTTAATCAAGTTGCAGCTACAACATTACTACTCACATTTAATAATGCTGCATATTTTACAATCAATGCAGAAAAAATAAGATGAACTTATCTGCCTTAAAAGTATGCTTTGTGCAAGAGTTATACAACCAGGGCACGCAAAACCACTTGGTATATATTTGTGTATTTTCTGGTTCATTCATCAAAGAATTAAAGAATTTTAAGCAAGATTTGGGGAGAAATAGAAATGCCTTCCTTTTCACATTTGTTTACTTTTATCTTGATCATTATCATTATTATAGCATTTACCAAAGACCCAGTTCTCTAAGTTTATGAGCATCCTAGATGATTTCAAGGGCTGTTTCAGGAGCTTAATGGAACCCTAGTGTGTGCAACATCTTCCTTTCAGGTAACTGCACAATCCTGATACACAGACAACAATTCTGAACATAAACTAATCACTTGTATTGAAATCAAACCAGAGCAGGCATAATGGGGTAACAGGACTTGCAAAATACAAAATTAGAAGTGTTATACTTCTAATATTTTAATAACATACATTTGCTTACATTCTAAGGGGACTTCCCTCTCACGTCACCTCTTGCCTCATCTTTTCTCAAAAATAGGACTCAAAAGCTTTCTAAAAAGATTTTTGCACCTGTTCTTAACAGGCTTATATGTCAAAGAGGTAAATGCTACACAGAACGAGTCACTGCCTCTAGACATCTTTTAAAGGCTGACAAAATTTAATCGCAAGACTCACTAATTATGACCTTCAGAGTAAGCCACTTACGCCTCCATAAATTCTCTTTTGCCCATGCTAACTATTCCCCATGGCTTCCAGGACTGCTGTGTTCCTCTAATGGATGTACACATGAGTTTCATGCATCATCATATGTGGGATAGACATTAAGAAAGCCAAACTGCTTTTGAAATTCCATTAAGACAAGTGTAAAATGTTATCCAACCAGTAACAAATTATGTGAAACATTTCATGTGTATGTCCAGATTAGTACCTAGCATGACACAACTGAAGATACACGGTCAGTACAGGGGGCGAAAAGAAAGGTAAAAATAATGCAAGAGTAAATTTAAGAGCATCAGAACACAGAAAAATTCCTTTGTATTTTCATATAATTTATATAATGCTTTGAAATTTGGAATTGCCTATTTGTAAAGTATATGAAGCCATGCTACTACGATACATGCAAGGGGAAAGATTAACCCATTACCAATCCACATCATCAGTAGTGTCAGAGTATGTTAGAATGATGATGCAACTCCAGGTCAACTCAGATTCATAAGAATCTTATATTACTTCAAAATATACTGTATTAATGAATTACTTCTCAACCACTTAGTATCTCCTTCATAGCTTTTGACCAAATAGCATTCCAGGGTGACCCTCAGTGGTACATCAAGTGTGATGACAGATGTCTCAAACTAAACCAGAAGGAAGCTGGCCCAAGGTGTAAGGCTGGTCAGTGTCAAGACTTTTCAAACCAGAATTTGCATTACTATTTCAAGCAGGAGGATCCAAAACTCTAGCATCTGTTTCTTCTTTCTTTTTGAAACTCATGACATAAATAACAGAATTTTTACTGGAAGCATCCAGCAATCCATCCAGTGAATTTCTGTAACTGCTAATTAAACCAGCTGCTAACTTTACTTAAAATATTAGAAACACTGTTTCTGCCCTCTTCCTCAGTTTCCTTGTAAACCTCCTGAATTGTAGTTTTTTTTCTTTTTTTTAAGAAAGGACAAAACCATACACATGCTATCATACAGATGTGGCAACTGGGGAAAGCAGAAGGGAAAAGAAACAACCTCTTTCCACTGGTAAGGCTTTCTTACCAGTCCTTGTGTAACTTCAGGTCAAATCAGACAAGCAAATTGCTCATAAAAGACCTGCAGCACTTATTCAAGCCACTGATTCAAATACAGCCCTTAAATACTCTGTTTATAAAAAATAAACTCTTGAGATTTTTGGTTAAGTGTATTTTCCTAAATATGTTCCTGTCTCCAAGTGAACTTCTCTTTAGTTAAATGATATGATGTATGTATAATATATCTAATTCA
The DNA here is from genome assembly GCF_000695815.1 of Acanthisitta chloris. NCBI lineage: Eukaryota > Metazoa > Chordata > Aves > Passeriformes > Acanthisittidae > Acanthisitta > Acanthisitta chloris. The sequence continues at coordinate 21,381 of NW_008650108.1, read as the reverse complement.
GGTCCTGCATTAATAAACTGATTTTCTGGTTAAAAAAGAGGCCGTAAATTTATTTGGATTTGGTAAAGTTTCAATGAGTGCTAGTACAATTTACATACACCTGTCAAAAAGAAATGCATGACAGTAACAGAAAATGCATGTGAAGAGATCTGTTCACCAAAATAATTCTGTAACTCCTGATTAACAGCTGTGTAAAAACTGTCAAGAGATGAGACTTAAAAAGGGTGTGTCTGAGATTTTAAGAAATCACTGTAATTTTTATATTACATTGCCAAGGTTAAAAAAAAAAAAAACAACTGGGAAGAGGTCAATGACATTGGTTGATGACTCCAGTAGATCCATAATAACAGTGTTACAAAGGTCTGAAAGGCAGGTTGTAGAATTTGGAGTACAAAATTTAATTAAAAAACAGATTAGCAGGGGAAAAACACTATACTTGCCTCAATGAACACAGTTACATTGGGGAAAAAAAACTTAAACAAGAAAGTAAGATCGACTATATTAACACTCAGCTGTTACAGAAATACATGTGCTTGTTAGATTAAGGATTACATTGTACTGTCTGAAGGGTTTCACCTACTTGCTTACTTGTCAGGCCATATACCTAAAGCACACAGGGTAAGACACCTTTCTTAAAAAAGGTTCCTATACAAGCAGGCACACAGATATTCCTGTGGTATCCCACTAGGGATAAGAGAAATTTATATAAACGCTGAATTTATCACATGCTGTCATTTGCAAAACTATCTGAAATCAAGCCCACATACTCTACTATATTTCACATAGTACTGAATTTAACAGGGCAACATGTCAAGGAAGTATTTAAAACAAACAGCATATCCTGTAATTAAAATGTTTAACAGCACAAGAGAATAAGATTTTGGTCTCTACTTCACAATTCAGATTTCTACTGTAATGTCCTCTTGCACAGTAAAACCATGTCAGCTAAGCTTAGATAATTTCAACAAAAGGCAATACCCCACAATTACTGCTATGTACTGAAATTTTATTTTTAAGTTAAATAGGTCTTATTCTAGCTTGATGTTTTGTAGTTAACCTCTGCTGCTCCTCTGTAGAGGTTTCATAATAAACTATAAAACATTTATAATGCAAAATTATTTAATTTTATAACAATTTTCTTAGCTATCACTTTTAAATAGTGGAAAAATTTTTTTTCAAAGAATATGATTTTTGATTGTCACTTTGGCACGAATTAATCTCATTCATATATATATGTGTGTATTATCAGCATACAAAAGGCAAAACTGGAAAGTAAAAAAAGATCTGCAGAAAGGAAAATGGATACTCTGAAAGCATGGGAACAGATGGAATAAATAGTAAGATCAGGTAGAACTTCCTAAGACCACAGATTTCAATTTCTATTCCTTCATGAACAGCTGCACATTTTCATAACTGTCAAAACATAAACACCACCTCATGTCAATCAAATTCAAACTGCAGCCCTCATCTGCAGCCCTTTTAGAGCAGAAAAAAGAGGATTCCAACAGCTAGCCACGTTATCTTTGTATTTTCTTGCTGCAAAACCAGTAACCAGAAATGCTTCCTGGTCTGCCTTCTACAGCTTATTCAACAAATCTTAAATACCAAAAAGCAGCAGAAGGGCAGATTACCAATCACTGCAAGGATAAAGTGGGATCTTATGACAGTAAAACAAAAAAAACCAACAAACCAAAACCAAAGAAAATAAAAAGAACAAATCCTTCCTTCATGGGATAAAAGAGAAATACAGAAAACTGAGTTTCAGAAAAACATTTTGCTTTATACAACCATATACATAGAGGGATGTATATCCTTGCCTTTATATGCGCCAAGTATTTCTACCAACAGTGTACTTGTATAATTTAAAAGATCTTTAAGAGGGATAATGTACTAACTTTGAATCCTAGCCTCACTATTAATTAAAAGTACACCTCAAAATCCAGGTTCAACAGACTAGTTTCCAAGTTTCTCTTTATTTCCGTCAATCCAGAGAGACTGAAAAAGAGATAGGAGCCTCAGTCTCTGTAATCATTGAAAGAAAATGTTTACAAAATTTTATCTGAAATTGTATGTTTGCATTTATGTCACAATTTAAGGGCACATGACCTAAGAACACAGATACTCTGAATCAAGATCCGGTTTTGAACAGTTTCAAAAATACTTTTTCAGCAACTTGGGAGTCACTTGCACCGAAGCAAGGAAAACGTAAGAGAAAGAACTCAAGAAAACCCTACATCAGCCCACCCCATCACCTTAAATCTTGCCTACTGGTAACTGTCATAAGGCAGAATTTAGAAATTAGTTACTTGACCACAGTATTAAGAAATCCTATTTAAAGCTGGTCCTGTCTACAATGAGACTATGCAGCCTTGGGAAAGAAAGCACAATTAAATCTTTTAGCAGCGCTCTACCCCCTTAAAATTATACATACGTTTCTTAACTAAAATATCTGTATTATTTCAGAAAAGTTTATATCTGCATGTCTGAGTACTCTGAACAACCAACTGAAACCAAAATACTTAAGAGTATTTACTCAAATCGTATTAGCTGATTTCACAGGTAGAAGGCAGCTCTGAAGGAACAGAGCTGAGAGTGAATTTAAAGAGACAAGAGAGATGTGTACAGTACTGTTCCACTAGAGGCTTTAATATGCTTTTTACTGCCAACATGAGCCTGAATGAAGAACTCTCCCCAGACAACTGCCAAGAGTGAATCAGTCTGCCATGAGTGTTAATTTCAGGCAGTATTTGTGGTAACATATTAGAAAACTAGTACCACATGTAACAACGATTGGAGCTGGTTTTTCATAATTTTATTTTTTTTTAAAAAGGAGGCTTCAGCCAGTCTGCCTCCTGCTAACATAAACAAGAAAGGAGGACAGTAAACTCAAAATGGCCAAACATCACTGCAGAGTTATCACGCATAGGAGATAAATTCCCCACTCCAAGTCTATCCTTACTTAAGACTTAGACTGACATTCAGAAACTGGACAGACCTTGGAGTTGTACATAGCCCTCTGCATGATACACAGTAAAGACACCTGTAAAATGTCTTTTGTGTGTATTATAGTCTGGGTAAGTGTTTTTACAGCTAATGCACTAATTCTGCATAAACAGACATAGATCAAGTTTCTCATTACATAATTTGCTATTTTATAAGCTTACTAAATGTAACAACAATACTAATTTATTACAGTTCACCTAAGACATCAGCACTGAAAACTTGTTTACAACCTTGGTTTGACAGTTGTAGACCATGTACGATGCAATTCCTTTAGGAGGATATGAATTTCAAAACTGAATAAAAGAAACTAATTAAGAGCATTGCTTGAGTAAATAAGGACACATACAAATGAAATCTCACACAGATAACTACCTTGTCTATCAAATTTCTCTTGTATTTCTGACAAAACGTCTAACTACAGCAGTTTTTAGTAGTCATAAAAGTAACATAGGCCTAGTGAAATATTCTATACCAGTAGTTGTGATGTCTAGACTCACACTATTTTGAAATATATATTTTATATATATATTTATTTTTTAAACTGTCATTATGCATGTGAAAGCATGAGCCTATTGCAGCACGCACGAGTGTATCCCTAGAGCCACAACACAACCACACTTTAAAAAAATTTGTGCTAGAGTTAGTAGAAAGTTCATGTGAAGGAGTACAGTATGAAATCAGTTTCTAGGGCACATACAACTAGATATGTAGTGACATGTTCCTTATTTGGGCAGTTTCCAGCAGAGAACCGAAGACTGATTTCATTTAGAGAAATACAGATGATGCTCTACCATCACAAGAAAAATGAAAAGGGGAAAGGGAAAAAGCCCCCAAACCACCCCATGTTATGTAAATGTCTGGTCAGAGGAATAGAAGTTCAATTTTTACTTATGCACAGTCTCATTTGTAATACAAAATAAATTATTTCAATTTTTGTACGTTTAGAGCACTGATTTTGGTAGCATTAACTTTTCTGTAACTTACTGGTCTATTGACCAGAAACAAGACCAAATTATCTCAATAAAAGAATGAAATAGCATTTTAATTGCTGGCTCTCACTCATTCAGACGCACACAGGCATTATCAATGGAAAGGCTATCTCAGGTGAGGCAATCTATCATATGAGAAAGTTCATTAATTATCATAAGCAACACCGAAACAAATGATACGAACAGAAGGGGCTCAGACTGTGTAAACATAAAGACAAAACCCTATAAAATAATCCAGAAATCCATTAGTCATGAGAAGGATGACGAAAGTTCTGCCTTATATACCCTACACAGTACAATGGAGATGTGTAGGAAGCAATCAGCAACAGAGTTCCTGACCTAAGGAGCTAAAGTATACATAAAATCAGACTTTTTAGCTTCTTTACACAGATGAATTGAAAAGAAATAGATCTATAACTGACTAATTTAAAAATTTTACTAGAAAATGAGGATGGATTGCTCTCTGCCCTGTATCAGAGAGAAACGATACAAGAGTGACTTAACTAATTCCACTGTCTGACTCAAGGAATCCAGCAAATTCCATCCCCTGAGATACAGGCAATGGATGACTGAAGAAAGCGCCCAAGGAAACCAAGAAAGGAAAATTTCAGAAAGACTAGATCTTACAGCCATCATAAAGACAACAGTAATGGCATCCATGCACAGCATGGCTGCAAATACCATAGAAAATATCAGGATG
>NW_008650108.1:0-16649 GCF_000695815.1 Acanthisitta chloris | reverse complement strand
AACTTCAGAGGAAGAGTAAGAGGACCATGTTGGCCATGTTAAGTGAAATTAATGGAAAAAACATCCTCCACTCCTCATACAGCTTTTTGCAACTTAAATTCTTTCAGGCATATTTCTCAGAGATTAATGAATAAGGGACTCAATGCTGTAAGTTCAGAACTTTTCCCTCTTCAATCATTAAACCAGAAAACTTTCAATTTTATTAATTTTTTAAATTATGAGTATTTTAAATACAAAGAAATTGTGCAAAATATTGTTTTACAGTTAATGTGTACATTATTCATATCTATACTCTCATTTCTTAAATTGACTTTTAAGTGCTTACTCCATTTATATACCATGAATCAAAATTAAAGTGTTGAAACAAAACTCTTTTCTTTTATGCTTGTTACGCCACAGAATGATATGCAAAATTACCAAACAGCAGTGGATTGTGGATTCATACTAACATATTTCAACTAAACTATATGAGTGATTTATCTCTATTTTATTGTTAGCTGTTTAATGATGCATGTATACTACATTTCGTTATCCATAATCCAGCATTGGGTAGGTTAATGTTAGACAGAAAACAATTCCTTGTTATCTCCTACATCCCTGTGAATAGCACTCCACCCTCTCCTCAAACCTACATAAGGAAGGTTTGATAGATATTCCCGCATCCTAATCACATTGTATTTACATGAGATATCTACAACTAGCAGATCAGCTCCATCTAACCGTGATCTTATTTTCCTTACAAATCATCAGATTATGGTCCTGGTGGGTATGTCTAACTGCTAGGAAAACTGAGGCATATAATCATGAAATAAGAGCATTTCCCTTATGTTCACCTTTCTTTACCATCAATACCCTCATAACTTGTACGAGATAGCTGCAGTGGTCAAGTAGTTGCTACGAGAAAGTTTGGATCCAAGCCCCAGTCACAGGACAGGTGCCTGCAATAGCCATCTGGACTGTCCAGAACTGATGCCACCTGTATGATATCTGTGGAGGACTCAAGTGCCTCAGATAATGACATGATCTGCAAAGATTTTTCTTAGACAAAACAACTTATTTTTAATATTGAAAAAGATGTGGAAACATACATTAGGCCTGGGGAAGACTACTTCTCCTGTGCAGCACTGCATCACGTGCAGAGCTGTCAGAAGATAAGCAGACCCAAAGAACTGTCCAAACTGATGACCACAAATGATTTCTCACTCTTAAAAATGACACAGTTCCTTCTCAACAGATTTGCCTGTGACTAGCTGAAAGGTGACAAGTAAGGTCAGAGGGACTTGTTCTAGGCTGTCTATGTTGGCCTTGCTGGGCTACAACTTATCCTCTGCATCACTAAACAGATGAAATAATCTTCTGAAAAAAATCCTGAACTTTCTGACACCAGCTTCCCTTCCTCAGCAACCTCAAAATCTCAGTATCTTTCTAGGTTACCACACCAAGACCACCAGCATCTCATATAAAATGGACAATAATTTTTCTGAGAGTGGCACTGCCTATTACAACTGTTTGTTGCAAATGTATTATTATACACTGTGATTCAAATACAAAAGCCAAAGAACATTAAGGACACTCAACAGTGTACTTGCAGAGAGTTATTTATTTCTAAATAACAGATTTAGAAAAATAAAATTTCAAAATGGCCTGAACGGGAGTGAAGTTGCTCTTAAACCCAGGAATTTTTCAAACCCAGATTTCTGGGGGACTAGAGTTCCCTGAGTAGCAGAACTATGTGGTTAACCTATGGGCTATTTGGAGCAGTGGGAAGAAGTGCATTTGTAACTCTAAAATAAATGGCTTATAAAGAACTGAGGCTGGAGGTGTTTCCTTCCTCATCAATGAGATACATAGTAAACTTCTGATTTTTACATACTTTCAATTATTAAGCAAATAGTATTACATTTAACCCTCTTTTTAATCAAGGGGAATTGTTAAATTAGCTCTAAATTTCATCTTTTTTTCTTTTAATCCTAGAAACCAGGAAATAACACCTGCATTGGCATGTGTGCATGGACATTTGAGTGTTAGAAACAGCATACTGATAATACCTGGATGAATTTAAGAGAGAAAGCTTATAGATTCAGTTTCCACAAACTCATCACCTTTTACAACCTGTTTCTGGCTAAAATGATCCATTCATGTTTGGTGAATTTAAATTTCTATGCCACAGAATTAAGCTATTATATTTACTTGTTAAAAACATTCCTCTTTCAAAACAATGCTGTGGCAGCATCATGAAACACACTGCCTACACGTATTGTTTTACCCCTTGTCTCTCCTTATCACTACCTCCCTGATGTGAACAATACTTTAACATAGTAGTTAATCATGTTCTTCTGGGAAAAACAAAACAAAATCAATGTAATCCAAAATTTATCAATGCTTTAGGCTTAAAAACCTCTGAATCCAACCAATATTTTATAATTACTGGTAAAAATGGAAAAAATAAAAAGCATATTATAAATCAAGTATTTCACCTTTTCGTCCAGGGTATACGTGAGGGTAATATTCGTAATAAAGATCAGGCTGGTCCAAATTTCCAAATGGTTCAAATTCCATTTCTGCATTTTGGAATAGATTCAGTTTTACCAGCAGTGCTAGTCTCACAAACCACAGCTGAAAATCAATACATATAACAAACAGGGAAAGACAAAGTCTGTTATTAGCTTCAGTCATGAGCCACATCCAAATACAATTTCAACTTTCTAAGTTTTCCTGATAAAGTGTCTATGTTACTTACTGAAAGGAATCAGGACTTATATTTACATGTTCTTTCACAAAATACTTTTCATAAGATGATTAAAACACAACACAGAGGACTGATGGCTTAATTGTTTGTAAAGGCACTGAGATTTTGAACAAGTTTAAAAACTACCCTGTTTCAAAATTAGAACATCTCTCTTTGAACTGAGTTTGCATGTACCAGTTATCAATCTGATATTTTGTTTTTCCAATTCTACACTATTCTTAAGATGTCTTCTGATTTTGGTGAAATTCCATGAACTTTACAGCTACTAGGGCCAAAACTATGAGTTGTCATCCAGTCACACCTGAAGCATTTTTAATGTTTTATTAATTTGGGTTCTTATTTTCTTATCAACACGAAAACATATTTCTAACATTTGAAATCTTACTAGAAAGTTCACAATCTAGATAGTTCCATGAATTTAGCACAGTGAGTCTTTCAAGACAGCAAAACATATTCCATTTTGTGATCACCTTCAAAAACATAGAATCAAGATCAGACTTTACTTAAAAAAATGTTTTAAATGAAGACCTACTTGGCACAAGCAAACAGGAAAAATGAATTGCTTAAACGCTTAAGTAAGTTCAGTTTTTAGGTTACAACTAGGAAAACAAGTTTGATCATGTTAAAAAAACACGTCACTGTGAATATTGTTGGGGAAAAAGTGTCAAAGGTGTATCTTGAAACATACCTGTAGAGAATCTGTTGTATGGCTAGTAGGTAGTCCACTTTTTTTATAGCCTTGACCATGGGCAGTTAGAAGCCGCCCACACAAGTCAACCGCCGCCCTCCAGTTTTTACTGCTCTGGGAAGAAGAAAAGATTAAGTAGCAAAATCATAAAGTCCCTAAAATGCACAACTGCTTATTTTGCCTGAAGCAGTGACATGTACCCATCAGTAATAATGACAAGGTCAGCAGAGTTAGCCGGTGAGAAGCAGAATGTCATTTGTCAAAGCTGCACGTCTAATTAGGCAAAAAGTGAAACCAGGCATTAATATTATCTGATCACTAGAACCAAAGAATATACAAAACCATATGGAATTCTCATCTTAAAACTATACCATGTTTGATAATAAAAATGAATATACTATAATATTCACAGCTTTGTTTTCTCCTCAAAAGGAGAAAAAAATTGCCAACCATGTATTACCATTTAATCACATCCAAGTTACTCTACTGTTGTAAAGTATTTGATGCTGCTTCTTACCTGACTTTAGTATTTCAGATAATAACCCCTAGTGCAGTTCACTGAATGAAAATAAACTTCCCTAACACTGCCCAGAACACAAAATTCTGAACACTCAAGAGCAAAGGACAAGAAACAATACAATGCATAAAATGATAAATTCAGAACAATAACTGTTTCACCTATAAAATGCAAACATTTGAATTTCCATTGCATGACTAATGTCAAAGTATTCTTATATTCACATTTTTATTCATAAATCAAAACCATACCTAGTTAGACAAATCACTACACTGTCATCCTATTAATGTTTCTGGCCTTATATACCCTGATGCAGCATACAAAAAACTTAAAATACAGACTAATGCTTCTCAGGTTTTAAGCTATAATACTTTGAATCATAAACAGGACTATTTCAAGAGTCATGTATCCAACAGGTCATCCTAAAATAAATATATCTTATTCCTGAAAGCAATAATTTTTCAAATAGCTTCTTAAATACCTTTAAAAAGTTATAAATTAAACAGAAAATTGTCATGCTGTCCAACAAAATATAAAGGAATAAAATATTCAGATACTAACCTTGAATTAGTATTTTATTAAATTCTCTCCAATGCTTTCGAAAACATGTTGATACAGCAAATAGTTACATCAAAAAATTAGTAGTAACAACAGGAGAGTTTCTATACTTTCTGGCCCCCATCTTGCAGCCACACAGTGCAAAGGGCTACTACAGAGACCATCATGCACTAACCACCTCATCTCTCCTCCCTGCATTGTCAAATTCCAGAAAAAAAATTAAGTTCCACTGGAAATGCAGAATTCAGCTGACAGCAAGGCCAGGAAACAGCATAGCAGACTCTGAGATGTCTATGCTCTTATGTAAGAGCAGGAATTGATAATGCATTTGAAATATCCTCCAACATCTATCTGTAATAACTTAGAAAAGCAAAAAGATACTGACATGGATTACCTGAAATTCATTCCTCTTCTGGAGAGATGAATTAAATTCTTATTATCCTTAGAACAGAGGCAAAAACAGACTCTAAAACTACTCAATTTTTCTTCCCAAACAAGAGTTAGGATCCAAAAATAATAATGGATCATTTGTGAGAAACTTAGTTGCTACAGTATTTTAAATGCTCTTTCAGGCATGGACAAAAAATACTTTTTCTTTATAGAACAAGGCAGCCAGGAAAAACAAGTCTGACAGTCATTGTGAAAACAGTGTTTGCTGGAAAATGAAACATAATATTCATCGTGATTTCAAAATTAGAGCTACCTCCTGGTCACGGAGCATAATTCTCTGTGGAAGCTTAATAGAAGGCTGCTGGCAATACAACTTAATTTGAAATTATCAGGACACATTATTGTCTCTGACAAATTGTTCCAGACTTAAGAGTTGCCAGTCCAACAGAAATCTTTATCCAGTTATTTCAAACACCCTTCAAAACCTTGCAGGTCAGTCATTTTCACATTTCCCACGGTCTACTATCACAGAGTCCTAACTACCTGGGGCCCTTGTTCCCAAATTTTGTTTCTAAGTTGTAAGTAGAGGCCCAAAGCACGTATCAAAACTAGAGCTGCAGATATAGCACCAAAAATACTGAAGAATATTCTCAAAGACAAAAAAAATTAATATAAGATCATCAGGACACAGTGGTGTAGCAGCAATTGTGTGAAAACATTAGTTTCTCCTAGAAAAAATACTGTCAACCAAAGGTTATTGCCAAATAGTTCACTAACACAGTAGCAGCCTGGCAGAAGAGGAATTCTCTCCATACATGACATTAGAATTATCTTTTTACTTCCCTCATAAAAAGTATGAAGGTGTTGTTCTTTTACTGAAACCCACCAGCTTGTATGATTTCTGTAATTTTTAAACATTGTTGGTCCAGACGTTTATCTTGCAAAAGAAGATTTGTGGTCCAATTATGTAACCAAAAAATTAAAACTCCAAACCATTTCAGTACTGACTGCTGTACACATCCCAAAGTTAGGCCAAGCAGATTAGCCACCCAACAGACAATGCATTATTCCTTGTAGAACTTCTCTGTTCTTCGAAAAAACAGAAGTCCTGGGGGAGGTTTACATACAGACAGGGAAACTGCACAGTAAATCAGGTTTCAAATCTAATACTCCTGTCAGGCACAGAGTCATGCAGACTGGACATCTACAGAAAAACATGTTCAGTGATGAAAAGGAAACTCCCCTGATACACAACTTACAACATTATTCAGGCTCTCGGGACAACAACTTTGGCTTGGAGGCAAGCCACTGAAATTTTATCCAATAAACTGATGCTTCTTAGTGTAGAAATGCAATTGCTTCTCACAAACACCCAGCTACTGTTTGTGCTACTTTTGTCTCCCATCGACTCTCAAATCAGCTAGACAGACGTAGGAAATTGCCCACTGATTTAGAAACAAAAGAACAATCCCCTCCCCTATTTTTAAGGATAATTTATAGCTCATTAAAGTGAGTATGCCTGCCATACCACAGTATCCAAGTTTGTTATATTTGAAAATATATGCAAAAGCACAACATTAATCACGTGCAAAAGTAACATTATATGACTTTTTTTAAACAGACTCAAAGGGAGTCATTAACTCTACATGTAACACTATTAAAGTGATTAAAATGTCCTCCTCCACCAGCTATGACATGCTTCTCCCCTGTAAATTATATTGGTAGAACACTTCCACATCAGTTAAGAAAATGAAGTTAGTAACCCTTTGCTAGTCTAGCAGCCTGGAGAATTGACTGCATACTTGGAACAAACACTGCCTATTTATGGTGGCCAGATGCAGCAGACAGAATTTTCCTGTGGTTGCAAACACTTTACAACTGAAAATATTAGAAAGATCTCCAGTAAGAAAGACTGTGACATTTGTTCAAATAAGGGCAAACAATTAATCTAAAATATGGAATAACAGTAACTAATATAATTGCAGTTTGCACCTTGTGTTTGCTGCTGTAAAACAGACCAACGCTGTGGAGACAAGCTCTTGCTTACATTTACTTCCTCTAGAGGTAAATGTATGTTCCTATGCCAGATCGATCAACTGTTTTGAAACTGAAAACTCAGATTTTCTGTTTTCAGTTGAAAAATATAAAAACTTACCTGCACAGATGTTAATCTCTATTCACAAATTACTGCAGAATTATTTTGCTGAACTGCTCTAGTACTCCTGTGTCTCTTAAAAAACCCAAAGCCGTAAAACAACTTCAACTGCACCACCTTTACATTGTTATCCTAACAGTAGAGCATTTCCAATTCACTGTTACCCATTCCATAGCAGAAAATGAATATGTGAAAGTACAGTTGTTCAATAAACCATCTTTGGGTTACTGTTACGAATCTCACTCAAATCAACTAGAGACCAAATTCATGCTGAAAAATTTTGTTAGCTGAGTTTTACAACCCGAGTTCAGTTCCTGGTGAACAACTATTTGTCTTACACATGATGCTGCTGGTGGTGGTTTCATCAGAAAATGTGCACCTTTGGAAGTTCAGCTTACTACCTTCTTAATAACTTTTGTTTTCTTACAACTACCTGTACTTGAGGAAACTTTTGCAGACTGTTTGCACTAGGACATCAGTCCCCAACATTCTTTGCTGCAAGCACCAACTTCATCTTACGCACAGAATTTTTTTTTAACTTGTACAAGTAAATGTTTTTTACTGGAACTTTTACAAGGATATGAGAAGGTACTACTCTAGGATGCACACTGGAATTGATCCAACTTAAGATATTCTTTTGTGACCTTGGTGAGAAGAGCTAGTATCTTTATTTGCAGATGTCATCTAGGAAGTGCTGTCAATATATGTAAGGACTACATCACTAAATAGGGACCAGATGATTTACAATATCAGAATATTAGAAAAGGTAAACCACCATCTTTAATATGGAAAGTCATGTAACTTACAATATATTGTGCAGAGTTCTGGGCACTGATAACAAAAAGACAACAGCTTCAATTGGAAGGGATTCTGAGAAAAGCTCCTAAGATGATTATGAAGGCATCCATGATGAGATGACTAGAGAAGGGTTATTTTTGCCTTAAAAAGAAAATCTGAGAAGTGGAAATGCCACTGCTGTCTACCCATACAAAGTAGCAGGGAGAGGAAGCAAATATTGAGAAAAGAAAATGACTACAAAAGCAACATGAGACCAAAACACTCAAATTGTTGTTAACAACTTTAGCATTGAATGAAAGCGGACTGTTTAGAATTTCTTTGTTTAACAACCAAAGGAATGAAGTTCTGGAATACCCTTTGAATGTAGCAGCAATGGATCTATATTTATTAAAACAGCCAAATAAGCTAAGAGAAGCAATTGTATGACAGAATACAGAAGCTTCAGAATTGCAGCTGAAGACCTGTGGTATGAAGATTTGGGATACTGGTGCACCATTTAGCATGTTTTTCCCATCCACACAGGATTAAAATAGTAACCAGATACTAATTAAGCAGTTTCTTCTGAAACAGACTGCTTTTATTTTTAAATTTTTTTCCTTCCCATAATACAGCAGAGCTCACCCAAGATCATCTGAGAATTTTAGCCTAATAAATTTTTTCATAACAGAACTTAACATGCACTTTTGGTTTCAGCTGCTACTGGTGTCTTCCTACAGCATTTGATAAATCTTGAGACTTTTAGATGGGATCCAGTATAAATTTAGATGTGATCACTGACTGTACTATTAGATGTCTATTGACTTAAGAGTTCAGGCATCAGCTCACAGGCAGACACCTAAATAAGAGGTATCAGTCTGAAGCTGAAGTCTATCCTAATTCTAAACAGTTATCTTCTGTACTGCAGACCCCTTCAAAATACACTCTTTTAAGTTGCTGGAAGGGACTGAAGTGGGCGACAATCTCACTAATTCTCATGTTCATGTGTAGTTCACAAGGACAGCAAATAAACAGTTAAGGAATAAAAACATTCCCTGTAAGTGACCCTTTGCATCAGAAGATTTACTCACTGAATTCACTTGTAAACAAAGTAAAATTGATGGTAGGTAACAGAGTACTTATGTCATTCTGGCCTATTATGCATGTAAAGAGCATACATCTTTTTAATTAGTATCATTTAGCATCCGATTTTCACGTTTCTAAGTCTGAAATCTCTTTTACCTTTAAAGACTGTTATCAATGAGAAATAAATTTTCCACATTCAGAATTTCAGAAAAAAATAGCCATGTTTGCAAGGGAAAAAAATGACTAATTCGTATCACAAGAAGAAACAGAGTTCTGCAAATGAAACCTGCATACTCCAACCAACTGCTAATGACTGAAAGCCTTGAAAACTGAAGTACATTCTGACTTCTAGCAGAAAGGCTGCAATTTTATTAAATAGCCCACCCTTCTAATAAGACAATTGAAAAAAAAAAGAGAAATGCTACAATTAACAAAATATCTGAGAGCTGCAGATTGCCTCCCAACTTTGCTGCTTTGAGCCTTAAAGCCTTAATACTGCTCTTCTAGAGCTTAAGAGCATACTCAAAGCTGAAACAGTATCAATGGCAGCACTGTAGTTAAGGTACAAGATGGTCTACAGCATAGAAGAACATCTTGTGTAGACACAGTACCCAGGCTAAAGACAAAAATGCTTCTCATATATGAAAACTCCTCTTTTGGAAAAGGAGAAAAAAAGTGTGTAAAAAAAGGTTTTCCTACTTAGACACTGATGGGTACAAGATTTCTTCATAGGATTTTTTTCCTCCCTCCACACTCTCAAGCAAAACATTGAGACAAACAGAAAGGTATCTGTGTCCAGGATGGAGATCACAATCTGTTTTTTCAGGTTTACTTTCCAAAACTAACTCTGTATTCCTTTAACAATGCTTGCAGCTACTTCCAAACATGCAAAAAAGTCTAGTAAATCATACAAAGTAAAATGATTAAATTAAAAGATGCTAAATACTAAATACAGACTGTCCTAGCACTTAAAATTCCTCACAGCTTTTCCTCAGTAATTTTTTTACCCCTATTTTCAGAAATAAAATCAGTCGAAAATATCTTGACATGTCACCAGATTAAGAAAGGCTCAGTCGTGTAATGGTAATGAGTCTCATACAGGAATGCAATGGTTGAAGGAGCAAGGCAGGATCACAAGGCTGCTGGATGAGACTATTTCCAGGACGGAAACATTTACATTAATGAAAAAATTCAATTCTCCTTTGGAAGTAATTTACTTAGTTTTCCAGCACTGAAGGAAAAATCGAAATAGTTGAAATTATTGCATCAGCTTTGCTTACCACTTACAACTTGTATGTCTTTTATAAAACACTAAGGTGAAAATAGTCTGTTTTGCAACCATTTCTATCACATAAAAATTCACACTCACTGAAAATAATCTTTTCTCTAACTTCTATATATTAAAAATTGTTTACTATGTGATTTAAAACCAAGTATTTAAACCCCAGTGTAATTCCCACTAAAAACTAGGGTAGTTTGGCTAGTACTATTGCAGGATCACAGACAGATTTTTCCCTCCCCCCTAGTTTCTCCTCAAAGTCAGTAGCTCCAATTATCTCAAGGGAAGCACAGTATTTAATATATACTAAATTACGAAGATAGTTACTTACAATTAGCTGTTTCAAGCCTACAAATGACTGCTCTACAGAGTTGGCATTTAAAACTTGTCTCTTCACTGCAGCTTGCTCCCCCAAGAAACGAAGCATTAAGTCTTTAACTGCATCTCCCTTGGTATTCATGGAACAGAAAAAGACACATACAAGACTCTTTTAAACATTATTTTAGCAAAATAAAATGTAGAATTAAAGTTGAGCCACAGAGTTCTTTCCTCTAGACAAATACTCATTCTCCAGTACTTTATGTGTGAAATAAATATAACTGCATATGTATTTACAGCATTATAATGAAAACTTCTAGATTTACTCCACATAATTTGCTATATTCTTTTTTTTTCCTCATATAGGTTTCAGTTAGCATTGACACATTCAGGTGTATTTGCTTCTCATATTATATTTCACAGATCTTACAAAAATATTTCTCAAAAATCTTATAAAACACAGTAAGTTTTACAGGTTTCCATAATGCATATTAATGTTTAAAGGTACAATCTACAGATCAAAGATAAACGAGCACATGATCAGCAAGCCTTAAGTATCCACAGAAAATAAACTTTAAGAGATCATAAAACAAAGTAAACACAAGCCCTTCAACAAGTGTTCTTAAGTTCAAAAGAACTACAGGAAACAGTCAAAGAAACTGAGTATGAGCTCAATAATTTGAAGACGAGAGAGAGAGAGATTTGAAACATATCTAAAGTCAGACAACATCAATTCTGCATTTTATGACATGGAGAAACTAAGGGGACAAGTGTCCAAATCCAGGTTCCATTTCCAGCTATGCTAGCAATAAACTGAGTAAGTCTCTACGCAGCACCCTCTATGCCTCAGTTTCTTCTGACCTTTGTTGAGCTGTGCCTTCCCATCTGTTGGCTGACATCCTTGTGGTTACGTGTACAGAGATTTTCAACGGGTAAGCAAAGAATTCAAGCTTAATGTGAAACAGCTACTGAAAATCTATGGACAACACCCTGGTAGGTGTTGAAAACCCTGCTACCCTCTTCAGGTGCCACGTCTGCCAGTACAGAATGTGGGGCAGGGTGCAGTGGGAGTCCTGGTCCTGCTGGGACTATACACATTATGTACAAGAGAATCCCCTATGGTGTCAGAAGTCACCATGTGTCAAGGTAACAGAAATTATTTCTGTAAGATTTTTGCAAATTTTATGGGTTTGTGTGGTTTTAATCTAGAAAATCAAACAACTGAAAATAGGGAAAATTATCAGCAATATATTAACAATAAATATACTCGTATTTTTGTTTTTAAACATAAAGCCATTTATAACACACATTCATCCAGAGAAAAGATGTGTCTGGTACACAATCCTGTTGGGGAATAGCAGATATTCACGAAAACAGTGTAAGAAACAGGATAAGCTCATACGTTTTTTCCCAATTTGAAGTAGCCAGAACTTTAGGGTTCACCTGTGCCACAGGACATATTTGCCTATCATTTTTAAACACTCATAGACTAACCTCCCACACTCATTTTTCAGGCTGTTTTTCTAAACAGAAGTACATTAAAAGCAACCCATTCTACAGTGACATGTGCCCCACAACAGTAACTCCTTTTGTTACACTTATTAGTCAACAGTTCACCACAAAACCCAGCAAATCATAATCCTTCTCTAACGAATTTTAGACCATTTTTGCTTTTGTTAGCCAAAAAGTCCTGTTTCTTTTAGCAAGGGAGAACCTCTGCACTCCTCACCATCGCTCCAGTCCTGTGACTCAATTCCATCGTATCTTTTTGGAAAAGTGGTAACAAGAATGACATGCAATATTTAAGATGGTAAAGCAGAAAGCGACCATGCAAAAATGCAAGCATATGAAGGAATATTTGCAAAAATCCCTCTAAAGAAACATTCAAACATTCACTTGAGGAAATGAGGCAGAAAGCTATTAGCAGAGAGAGCAGGAAGCAAATCACACAGTCCTTTGCAAAAAAAACCCAACAAACCCAAACCGGTGAGCTGCATAAAACCCAGTTTAGCTATGATAAAGGCAACTGACATTAAATGTTTGCACTTTCCCTGTGGACAGTGAGAGGAAATATGTATTTGTGCTTTCTATCTAATTTCTTAGGGAGTAAGACTGCAACTACTCTTTCACTAAATGCCGATTTTTTTACACCTAATGCTGTCACTTATCCTATGAATAAATGAGATATTTGGACAGAAGAGTCCAAGGGATTAAGACAGTGTGTGCAAAATGACATAAATACAATTTTTAATTACCCCAATAGCACTTTGGACCCAACAGTACTTTGGAGAAGGAAACACTACAAATGAATGTAATGAAACAAAGGACAATGACAGCAGACAGCAACTCATGAAGAAAGGCATAATGGAGAGAGGATAAAAAGCAGCACTCAGGCTTGTTCCAACACTCAGAGAACACAGGTACAATCAGTACCATGCATGATCCAAGATCCTGTAAAAAATAATGTTTCTTGGCTCATCAACAAAAAGCAGCATGCAGCGAAATCAAAGCCATTCAGTATTCTTCTTGGTGTGATTTATCCACATAAAACTTTAAAACACACTTGTAATATGATGAATAAACACTTTCTGAGCAAGCAAGGAAAAAAATAAATTACCAAGCCCTGCAATACACATTATGCAAGATTTCATTCCCTCCCTGAAGCACTTATAGTTCACTCACTGTAAATGCACTTTTCAACCAACTTCTCCATTCACTGCATGCAGCCTGCTTTAACAACTTGCATTAACATTTAGCACTAGCAAACTATTCATACCAAAGCTATAATGACCATTGTAGGAAGCTGCTTTAACACTGGAAACATACCTCCCACAATGTTTCAGTTGACAGTTCAAGTACTCTACAATTACAGTTTCAGTTAAATATACAATTTACAGTACTAGAAGGGTATGGAACAATGATACCAAACTAGGGGATGTCAAGTCAGTCAAGGCATGCACTCAGGCCACTGAAAAGCAGTAACTGAAAGGAAGGAAAGTTGTCTAAACATAAAGCTTTTCAAAACTCATCCCTGACTACATGCCTATGAGACTACTTATAATCAGTGAAGGCATTAAAGAGCATTCCTGTTGCTTTCACTGGTGATTTTACATCTTACTGCAGAAATACATCACAGTGACATTGCCATAATGTCTTCTTTTCTATTATGTACTAAATGGTAGATCTGCATATAGGCATATTCACAAACAAGCCTTTAATCCTTGACTGGAAGGTGAGGAACTACAGCAAAAAAGGCCTGCAATAAAGAGACCCTCATCCTTGGGGCCTGCGGACAGGATCATTCCTTTTGCCCATTCCATTAGCTGTCAAGAAAGAAATAGTACACACTCTTGAGTAACTCATCAAGGTCCAAGGGACATTTTGGTGAGAAGGAGTGGAGAAGGAATAACTTCGTATTACAGTGTTTTCTTTCATGCCAACTATTTGGCTCTGTGATGACAACTGTATCAAGACTAAGCTAACCCAGGGAGTAGCAGCAGGAGCAGCATGGCATATGTCTGAAACTGGTACAATTTCTTGCTTGTGACAGAAACCCAAGGTTTGTCAGACAATTCAGTTAAAAATCTGGACTGATTTACTCCAGAAAATTTTCTGATAGTTCCTGCAGCTTGGGAAGCTACTGCAGAGCGCTCTCCACTTGTATTTGACTATTGACTGAGAGTCTTTGTTATGCATCATTTAAGGATTAAAGTATCTAAACCTTCAACACCATCTATCTAGACAACAATTCTACTAGCCAGAGACATAGCCAACCAAGAGTGGGATTAACCCATTTCAAGAAAAAACCCAAATCTTACAATAGTTAGCCTTGCTGACCAGCCAGGATAAAATTGCCTCACGAGAAATCCTTAAGAGATCAGAGTGAAATTTCTCAAATGCTGAAAAAACGCTTTATGCCTTCTCACCAGCTGAAAACTGACAAAAGAGAAAAAATGAGTTTTCACTACTATGTTTTTTTGTGTCATGATTTCATCTGTAGTTTTCTCTTAATTTTGGGCTTCTTCCTTCCCAGCAGCTTGCTGCAGCCTTCATTATCTCATACAGGTTATACCTTTCCGCTGCTTAGGATAGGTAAGATGATGCAATTTCAGTGTCAACATTATTGAGAGCACTGTGGACATCAGTGAAAAATGCTACTTCCCACTTGGCTGCAGCAGTGAATTCCACAAACAAACTAAGCTGTCTGGTCTCAGACTATGTCGTACAGCAGAGAGGTTTTATGTATATTCCAAATGTGAGTGTTATCTTACTAACTAAGAGGACCAGAAACAAAGTACTTAAAAATACAACCAGCTTTAGATTCTAGAGTAACTGTTAATACTAGTTTTCAACACACTCAACAGATGTCACTATGAATAAATCAAATGTTTTTAGCCCTTTCATGTATCTGTAGGCAGTGACATTGAGTTTCTGATTAGGATTGAAGCAATACAGACGAGATGACCATCAGCAGCAGTATAAGGCATGGTCTATAACACACAGATTATTGGACAGCTCTGACAGTATTTCTAAAATACAGACTAAGATACAATAAGAGACTCTTACCTGGATGTTATCAAATTTTAATCCAGGCATGGTGAGATTCTCTTTATCTATGAACACAGTGCTGTACTGCTGTGTAGCAACTGAAATGAGAACATTTCTGGTTTCCTCACTAGGAAGCCAAGCATCATTTCTTCTATCTAGTTCACTCATATTTAAGGCTGTGGCAAATGGGTCATCACTCCCAGCAAAAACAGCTTGGATTTGTGAGAACGGCTTGGGTGATTGAGCTATTTCTAGAGATGATGGAGGATCACTTCCTTCAGGTCTCCCATTTCGCACAGGGAAAGTAGGGCTGGATGAAACACAAGAACTGTCTCCACCATTAGAAAGAGAGGACATTTGTTCTGAGACTGAAGAGCTTGCATTGGGATTACTAACAGAAATAAAATTGGATGTGGTAAATGAATCAAAAAAATCAGAAGCTAAAGTATTAGTGTTAACGGTGTCGCCAAAGAACTTGCTTAGACTAGGACTTGGTTGAACCACCTGTGGATTAGATTTTACTGGAGTCTCAGTTATACTACTAAAACTGGGAGATTTCACCATCTGAGGCTCAAAACCATCAGGTAGGAACAACTGTGGCTGGGTACTAACATTGTTTGCTTGGCTGAAGATGGTACACACAGGAATAGGTTCAGCATCAGAAGACGGTTTGCTCGTACTGGGTGATGATATTTGGTCCTCAGGTTTGCTTTCATCAATACTATTTGGTTTTGTTTCAACAGAAACATTGTTTCCCAACTTCGGCTCCTCCTTCACTGCTTCCTGAACTGATTCTTCCTTTAAAGATGCTTGATCATCTGTTCCAATCTCAGAAATGTCTTTGGGTGTTTCTTCATGTTCAGTTTCACTCTCATTACTTAAAAACTCTTCTTTATCCACTTCTCCTTGTGTTTTTTGATTATCTTTAGCATCCATTTGTTCCACTATCTCCTGGAGGCAGCCAAGTTCACCTGTGTCATCTTCACTGTTGTTTGGTGAATCTGAAATAATGACACTCTCCATCATTTGCTCATTAAGTTTATCTACGAAATTATTTGAATCTTCTGATACCGTTTCATTCCCTTCAGACTCAAATTCATCTCCACCAAGATCAATGGTCTCCTCATGAAAGAGAATTTCTTCCTGAGTCTTCTGCTGAACTCTGTCTCTTTTGTCATCTTCATCCGAGATACTCTTTGCATCCTTAGCATTGCTTTCGTTATTCTCCATAGTAGCTGAGGAGGGAAACATCCACATAAATTAGTTTCATTACTCAGGTGCCACTGTGAAACACCCAAGTACCATAAAAACGCTGAAATTCTTGCTTTAAAAACACAACAATTTCACTGCTTGGCATCTTTCCTTTGCCGTCTTTCATTCAACATCTAATCACAGAATTAATTTGTCCTGAAAATACTTTATCTTTTCCACATGTCATAAAAATACTGTAATTGACGAACGAACACCTCCCACTAAACACAGAGCACACAGTATTTGCTTTACTGCCCGTTAGTCCAGCTCGGTGCCCCTTTCAGGAAGGGTCGCGCGGGCTCACGGCTGTCACCCGCGCAGGCTGCAGCGCTAACG
>NW_008650107.1:456-4069 GCF_000695815.1 Acanthisitta chloris | reverse complement strand
GTCTGGAGGAAAGGCAAGGGGAGGAGGTGTGGAGGGGCCGTCCAGGACACAAGGGCTGTCCCCTTCCTGCTCCAATGGCCCCAGCAATCTGAGGGCTACCCTGGAATGCTGTGGGACCCTGTGCTGTGGTGCTCCAAGTATCCGGCACCAGGATGCTCCAGGACCCTGTGTTCCCACCCTGTGCTCCCACCCCGCCGGCCTCTGATCCTCCTCCTCACCCACTGCACCAGCACTGCCCTGCTGCAAGCTCCTGCAGCCCCTCTGCACCTCAGACGGGCCGAACAAGGCCAGCACCACGTCCTTGGCACAGGGGTCTGTGAGAGCCCCTGGCTGCTGCCCGGCCAGGGCTCAGCCCCGAGCCAGAGGGGCGTGAGGAATGCTGTGCCTCCTGCTGTGAGGAATGATCCTGCCTCGGGGACGGTGCCATCGATGTGTGCTTGGCCCCGTGGGCACCTCGCCAGGGCAGGGAGGCCCTGGCTGGGGGTGAACCCAACCTGGTGGGTTGGACTGCCATTTCACTGTCTTCATTAAGTTAATTGCTGCACTCACATCAAACTCCCAGAGCATGGAACCTGGATGGAGATGAAAGCAGTGGCAGCCCTGGAGCACGCCAGCCCCCTCCTTCCCCAGCCACATGCTTTCAGGAGGCAACACTCGCCTCACGCACACCTGCCACGCTGACCTCGGCCATGGGCTGAGGAACAGAGCCCCACTCTCCTCCCAGGACAGCCCAGTGACCTGCCAGGTCATTTAAACCTGCTGCGTTTACGTGGGATGTGCAGAAGGATGTTGGGACAGGGAGAAAAAGGCAGAAGAAGCACCACAAGAGCACCCAGCTCCATCCAGAGTGAGCAGGAAGTATATTTTCCCAACTCCTCGAAGAAGTGGGAACTCTGGCTTCTGCCTAATTGTTGGCTTTAACTCTGCTGCAAGAAGAGCCCACAAGTCCCCAGCTCTGAGATCAAAGGGCTAAGCCCCAGACCAGAGCCCAAATCCTCCAACAGATGACCACAGCTAAGAGGAAAGCCGAGAGGAATGCGTAATCGGAGCATCACTCCAGCAGCAGCTGTGAGAGGGCTGCAAGACATGGGAGGGCAGGCAGAGATGCTGTCCTCAGGCAGGACTGGGTGCTGGGCACCCACTGCCCCTTACCTTGGCAGTTCCTCTCGTTGATGAGCAGCTTGTAGCCCTTTTTGCAGCTGCACTCAAAGCTGCCCACAGTGTTCCTGCAGATGTGGTCACAGCCACCGTTGTTGAGCCGGCACTCGTCAATGTCTGGTGGGGACAAGGGACACGGTCACACCTTGCTGGGGATGCTCAGCAGGAGAGCCAAACGCTCGCCTCTGGACACCATCCCCACCGGGAGCTCTTTGGGCTCTGCTGGTCACTGGAGGAATGTGGCTCCTGGTTTTCTCTGGGTGCATCTGGGGAGCTGATGTGTGACACTGGACAGGGCCAGGACTCTAGGGCTGAGCTGCCCTTGGAAGTGGTGCGAAACAGTATCTGCAGGTCTGTGTCCCCTGAAGCAGAACCAGGGGCCAGGACCTCCGAAAGAGCCTTGCAGCTGAGGAAGAGCACCAGACCAGAGTGTGTAGGGTCACAGGTTTGGGCTGGGGGCTGCTTTGGGGAACCAGGAGCAGCAGGAAGAGAGAAAACCAGGAAGGGAAACCCCCTCCTTCAAAAACAGCCACTTGACAACATAACTACTTTTCAACCCTCACCTCTCTGCTTGCCATCTCCTTCTTGCCATAAACAAAGCTAGAAAGGACAATGCACAATAACACCAGAGAGCCTCAACAACCTGGAAACAGGCTGGGACATGGTTTTTCAGTTGTTTTTCTCTTTTTCTCACTAATTACAAAATTTACTGCTAGGAAACAACTTGTAAAAAGGAAGGAGACCAGGCAGAGGCAGCAGCCTGCCCTGTCCCTCTATGCCCCAGCGCTGGGGCAGCAGCTCTGCCTCAGTGGAACCAGGGCTTTCTTTTTATGACTGCCAAGGAGTGAGCTGTAAACCTGCTCACAGTCATAAATAAAACCCCAGACACAGGAGACATGGCTCTGGGTTATTGCATGTTGCTGGAAACTCCAGAAATGGAGAGGGGGGGATACCCTGATGAAATACCAGGGGCAGGGGGTCCTGGGAGCAGTCAGCAGGTAGACAGGCAGCCAGCAGAGGGACAGGCTTTCATTTCAGCCAGGGTCAAGTTCCCAGAGCTGTCGAAAGACATAATGCAGGCACTAGCCAGTCCCAAGGGAGGCAAGTTTGGGGTGTTGGGGTAACCACCCTGGGCTGTGCCACCTTGCAGAGGCAGGTGGTTTGGGATGGTGGTGGGACATGCAGCATCTCGGAGTGTTAGCCCCGACGTGAGACCTGGTGCGTGGACCTGGCTGGACAGTGACCCCAGAGGGACTTGTGCATCTCAGACTGCCAGAGCAGGTGTGGATTCCCTGCACACCCAGCTCCCACCTCTGGAGCAGCTGAGGCAGCGAGGTGGAGCGAGGCAGGATGGGACCTTCCAGCCCCACCAGGGCCATGCCATCACCTCCAACTTGACCTGACCCCTCTTTCCCCCTCTCCATAGGCTTCCTGGGGGGACGGGGCCAAGCGTGGTGCCGGCAGCAAGGTGTCAGACTTGTGCAGGCGTGTGATCCCTGTCCCCACTCCAGGGATGCAAACACCAAGCCAGCAAATGCTGTGGGCAATGTCAAGCTGAGCTAAAACTGCAAAACTGAGCCTTTTCCAAGGGCACTGAGGACACGAGCTGGGTCTGAGGCACCCAGGGGTGGGCAGCGACCAGCCCAGCCTTGCTTGCACCCACCTACCTTTACACGTCTTCCTGTCAGGCTGGAGCATGAAGCCCATGGGGCAGCTGCAGTGGACGCCCGTGGCCGCGTCGTGACACTTGCTGTCGCAGCCCCCGTTGTTCACAGCACACGTCTCTGCATGGAGAGGGGAGAGAGGGGCTGGGGTGAGGGACTGGTGTTCAGAAGGCTGAGGTGGGTCACACCACCCAGATGTTCCCCATGCCTCAGCCTGGGAGTGGCACGGGTACAAACCTCCCTGCAGAGCCCATCAGAACCTCCCTTGGCTTCTCACGCAACAGCAGTGAGGTCACGCCGCCCCAGAGCAGTGACCGCGCTGGCCCGGGGGCCGCGTGCCCCCACCAGCAGGGTCTCATGGAGCCCAGCGCTGGCAGCTCCGCGGAGGAGGATCTGAACTGCCGAGGGACAAAGTCACAGCCCTCATGCAAATGCAGCCAGAGACAGGTCTCACTGAGGCTGCCCAGGCTGCACCTCCCTGGGGATGCGGGTCCCCGGTGGGGTGGCACCAAGACACAAAGCCGCGGGTGACCCCGTGCTGTCAGTCCCTGACCATCACCCGCTGCTCGGGCACGGCGGCCGGTCCAGCGTCGCAGCCTAATTTGGGAGACACTTGGTGCAATTCGAACATGCACTCAGGGGCCAGCAGCATCAGTGGAAAAAAAATCCAATTGAAAAGAAAAAGCTAATTATTTCAGTATTATCAAAGTCAGCTGTTGCTGGTAGGAGTAGAAGGGACACTAATTTAAATGAAACATTTTCAGCTTGACAGCTTCGCTGTGAGATCAATC
>NW_008650107.1:0-446 GCF_000695815.1 Acanthisitta chloris | reverse complement strand
AATCCTCAATTTTGACCCTAACCACCAGAACAATGGTTTGAAGTGCATTAAGTTGTTCACAAAGGATAATAAAATATTCCTTTCGGGAGCCTGGTTGCTTGGATAAATGAGGCATTTGGGCTTCAAGGAACCCAAGATGAAAATGCCTTGAAGAAATTCCTTGGAAAGAGCAAATCCCAGGTTCTCCTGCTCTTTGCAAGCACTACATGGGGTGGGAATGACTGAACCATCCAACCATTTGCCGCGGGGCGAGGGAGCTGGGATCGCTCTGTGCTCGTCTTGCCACTGCTATTTTTATGATGTCCCATAATAAGAGAACAAAAGGGACCATTTTATGAAATTAATCACCAGCACAATTACAAAACCTAACGGCAAGGGAGGGATTTCTGCAGATACTATTCCTCCAGCCAGGTCCTCGCGCCGCACGCAGCCTGGCCACGCCAGGG
>NW_008650106.1:37829-50659 GCF_000695815.1 Acanthisitta chloris | reverse complement strand
CCCGCCCTGCCTCGCCGCGGCCTCTCGGCGCTTTCAAGCCTCGCGCGCTCAGGGCGGTGGCTCCGCCCCGGCCCGGGACTACAAACCCCAGCGTGCCCCGCTCGGGGAGAGCGCGTTAGTAACTTTTCTTAATTAGTATTCTGTCATCTCTTGGTTAGTGATCCTCTCGCTTCTTACGCTAACTAGTCGCTTTTCAGTCGGTGGCTTCTTGAGGGAGGGGCTTCATGGGGGTTGTTGATAGTCTCTGGTGGTTGTTGGAAAGATGACCAGATCGGGTCCTTTCTATGAACTTGAATCTTCCTTCTATATATGGTCTTGGCTTAGCTCCTTACCTTCTTCTCAGAAAATCAAGTTCCTTATCTTGGTTGACTTCTGCTGGCTCCTCTGCACTCCCCCAGGATGAGCTAGCATAGGTGTGAGAATTTATGTCCTTGGGT
Organism: Acanthisitta chloris; assembly: GCF_000695815.1. Taxonomy (NCBI): domain Eukaryota; kingdom Metazoa; phylum Chordata; class Aves; order Passeriformes; family Acanthisittidae; genus Acanthisitta; species Acanthisitta chloris. The sequence continues at coordinate 50,222 of NW_008650106.1, read as the reverse complement.
GCATGCCTTGTCTGAGACCCCTTGCAACAATTTCCCGTTTGAGACTTACTGAGATGGACAGTCTCAGATAAGTTCTTCTAGCTACCTTGCTAATTCATCTTCTCAGAAAATCAAGTTCCTTATCTTGGTTGACTTCTGCTGGCTCCTCTGCACTCCCCCAGGATGAGCTAGCATAGGTGTGAGAATTTATGTCCTTGGGTGCATGCCTTGTCTGAGACCCCTTGCAACAATTTCCCGTTTGAGACTTACTGAGATGGACAGTCTCAGATAAGTTCTTCTAGCTACCTTGCTAATTCAGCACCAATTAACACTACTCTGCTAGTAACATAATGACAGTCTCAGATAAGTTCTTCTAGCTACCTTGCTAATTCAGCACCAATTAACACTACTCTGCTAATTTTGTAACATAATGAAGAACTCTGAATAATATTCTGAAGGGGAAAGCAACAGAAGTACTTGAAAGTAATATATGACAAGAGTAGGGTGCAAATGGTACAAAGCTGTAAAGAATGTAACCTGAGGCATGTTTATTTTCCTTTATGTGCATTCTAGGATCTTGTAAAGCAGTCAATTCCTGCAAAGCCACAGAAGGAGTTAAATAGGTGATACCAAAGGGTTAACCTAGAAACAGGGAGCTATGCTCTTAGATTCCTGTTTCATTAACCCACTGGTATCAGTAGGACTGAGTCAGGATGTCCCATACCAAATTCAGCTCTGCTGCCTCCCGATAAACCATAGAAAAGTGAGAAACCATTGCTTCTTCACGTTGGGACTAACATACCTGTGTTTCAAAGCTTAGTGTTGACAATAGTTCCTAATGCAAATTTTCTGTAACCACTAAGTCACTAGTGGAGAGAATTAGTGTCAACATCCCAGAAAGATTGTGTTGTCATAGCATTTAGCACTTATTTTCAGCTCTTCCTTTTTATCCTTACTCTGAGCATGTTCATACTGTGGTATATAGAAAAGTCTGTCAGGTAGTTATCAACTGAAAAAAACCAATAAAACTAGCAAAGAAACCACCATAAGAGTAAGAATGTATTTGTGTCTCTTGCTTTCTTACAGTATTAATATGTAGAGAAATTAAACACCAGTAAGTAAAAGTCACTGATCTAACTAGACATATGAATAAGGAACTGAAAACCAGAAGCCATCAGTTTGTACCAGTGCTGCAACCCGAATGAGTAATTTTGAGATGACACTCATACTAAACGACCCATTTCTGATACTATTCACCATGGTTGCTCCAGAGCAGTTCAGCTGCATCAAAGGATCCATGACGTGCAGTGAAGACAGCACATGGACAACAACAATGAACTTGAAATTGATAAATATTAAATATACCAGAATCAAAAGGCATAACAGAATTTTGGCAGGATGAAGGACAGAGTCATGTAGCTAACCCAGTGAATGAGGAGGGAGAGAGTGACAGTGACACTACAAAGGAACGGGTGAAGGACAGATGTTAGAGCAGTGAAACCCTGAGGTTAATGCATGAATGGATAGTCAAAGTTACAATTATGTAATAAAGGTTCTTTTTCTAATTACTTAACACAAAGGTATGCTTGCATAAATTAAAACAAAATTTGCAGTGAGAAATATATGTAGGATGATACCTACCAGGTATCAGTTTATTTTTTTCCTTGCCATTTTGAAGTCTGTACTGTTCTTTTGATATTTCAACTTGGTTACAAGATGATTCAGTCAGCAGGGCAGAAAAGCAATGTTTCCAGACAGTGGAAGCAAAGTTAAAAATCAATGCATTTTGAAAAGAGCACATCTGAATTACAACTTAAGAATACTGTGTGTGCCCCAAGAAATGCATAGAAATAATTTGGTCAGAGCGACAGCCTAAGATGTTTTAAAGCTGAAAATATTGATTGAATTCTACTTTACCAATTCTTTATTCACTCCATGATTCTGACTATATATGACATGCTTCAGAAGTTTTAAATTCAAATGCAATTAGAATTCTGTTTGGATTAGTATTGCTCCTCTAAGGAATACGTTATTCCATAATTTCTGACATTTCTTTTTCCCTCAAACTGCCGTGTTCATGGAAAGAACAGTAATCAGGGTAGACAGCGTAATATATCAATATCATTCAAAATCTCATTCAATTAAATCTACTTTTGCCTATTTTCTGTAAATTATGTTAAAAATAGTCCTAAGGTGAACTTCAGAGTCAGAAGCACTGGAGCCAAGGAACTTGCATTGAAGGAAGCTAGAGCTACAGAATTCTTGCCCAGCTCAGATTTTCCTTTTTGATTCCTTCATCTGAAAGCATGGGTACCTTGGTGCTAAAGAGTTAGCACAATATGCCTTACCATTCAGTTTGTTAGACATGTCTCCAGCCATGTATGAACCCCCTTCATTACAGCTCATAACTTCTATAAGATAATAGAAGCTTTATACAACGAGTCAAAGGCTGTCTTGACTTAAACTGGTTAAAGATACTGGTCTTTAAGTTTAACAGTGTCTCTTGGAAGAAAGTAGTCAGATGCTAATAACTTTGGTGAGTTATTCCTTTAAAGAATACCGCAGGATTGCTGTTTTATTTCCCATAGGTACCAGATGAAACGGGGAAGTAGCACCACATTGTGGTGGGTTACAAGACTTACATTAACATATAGAATCCTTTCCTTTCAGAAATAGCTCCTGTATCTGGAGAGCTGGTAAAACTAGAAATTGCTATTCCAAATCTCTGCTGTGTGTTTTTTCTTTCCTTGAACAGTTTTGTAATAGTGACCATCAGAATACAGAATACAGAATACTGGAAATAGAAAGTAGAGCAGAGACATTTTGTTTCCTTTGCAATTCTTTTGTATAATATAATAAAAAAAAGAGCAGGTATACAGAGTGTAGCCCTGTTGACCCCTAACGGAAATTTGAGATAAGTGCCCCAGATAAGTACCTAAAGTACCTCTAGAACTACTCTTTTCTCAACACCGACTAAAAAGAGGAAATGGGATCACTAGGTCTGATGTAAACAACTAACCTTTACGAAGGCAAGTAAAGCAAAAGTAATTTTGTCCTTGCTATGCACTACAGTGGACAAGGACATCTTACAGGTTTTTACTAAACTTCCTTCCCTACAGTGTCTGGTGCTGCTGGAATTGTCTTCATGGGATAGATTGAAGTACTCATAATGAGTATGAGAATGATGAAACTCACAATCAGAGCATCAGCTATGGCAACATTAGTAGATCACATGTCTGGTTTATACTAATTTTTTCAGCATTTCAGTGGATTCCTTATTACTGCTACTGTATTGTCTTCACTGCTTAAGAATTTGAACACTTTTCCTTCAGGAAGTTGCTTTGAAACTTAGACTATTTAAGAAATTTGATTTCTCTCAGTATTACATTCACGGCATCCTTTATCTGCCTTTTATTGAAATTTCTATTTACAGACAATATATTTTGACAGCTTTTTTTAGCTTAGCTAAGAAGCCAAGCTTTAATACCACAAGCAAACTCACAAACACACTCATATATGCTTGAGAGAAGTCTAGAGGATCCTTAAAGCTATACATAGTAGCAGAGGAAATGTTTTTAAAAGCTCCTAATTCATCAGGAAAATATTATATCAATAATATTAATAAAGTTATTAAAAACCTGGATTATCTAATTAACAATGCAACTGCCATCTGCTTAAGTCTTGCCAGGCAAAGGGCACAAGTTCTGTGGGCATTATCCCATTTACCAACTAATTCTGTTAAACAGTTAATGCCCCTGACAGGTACAGAAGGGAACAGAAGAAAAGCCATATTGATTTCCTGCATCAGAATCCTAGGTAACCTCATTAGTCTGGTCACAGTTCTTCTCTTTGCACTGGGAAGAGATCTGTGAGGGTAATTCTGGTATTCCCTTCCTGTGCAAACGTTACTGCTTCAGTAAGGTCTGTGCTCATTAGCTTCTTCATGAGAATGAGGTAGTGAAGGGAATACAGCTCTGTCAAATAATACCTTGTGAAGCACACTGAGCTCAACTTAGCATGCTTGACTGGAGGTGCCAAGATCATCTGACCTTTTCTTTGTGTCCTGTTTATTTTGCAGTAAAGGCTAAAAACCACTAATCCATGTGTTGCCAGTGAACAGCAAAACCAAGCTGTTCATGAGTGATGCTGTGGAAAAATGAGTGGAGGCATAATTTGTGTGATCCCCTCCCATCCTATTGCCAGTGGAAACCTGCTCTCTGCCATCACGATGTGTTGCCAGTGTTTTGATTTGGTCATCTGCTGATTATATTAGCTATTCTGAGCTTACCTTTGGTGTTGCTGTGCTACTTGTGGCAAGTTTTTATGATCTCTAAAAACATGTCAGTTTAGACAACAAAAGCATGCTAAGCTCTGGTGTACCAGTGCATATTTTTTCCCTTTCTGTGATCTATTGTTGTGAAATGATACATCCAGGTGCAGATAGCTCCATGGCTCAGCCCAGCCCCTGGAGACTTCTGGGACAGAGGGAGCCTCTGCGGCAGCAATGGGAGTGCAATGGGCAGTTCAGTTTCACTTTTGAAGGTGCAGAGTTAGGAAAAACTCTCTCTATAGGTAAATCTTCAAACTAGTCTTGCAGTGATTACTACCAGTTTAAATTATTGTGGATTTTTTTTAACAGCACAAGTAGTTTACCTACAATGAACAGAGAACTTGGAGCCTGTTACAGTTAATTTGTTCCTTATGCACATGGACCTCACTCTTGTGCTGAAGAAGACAAACAGGTACATTTTCTAGCATATTCCTCCTAGCTGCAGGTGCTTCTATGCTTCTCTGAGCACCCTTCCTTTCAGTTAAAACTATTTGGAAAAGTGTGTGTTTTGCTATGATGAAGTCCTGAATAGCAGTTCTAGCCTGTATTTCAGTGACTGAACATCTTTCTTCTACATCCCCTGTATGTTGTCCAGAAAACACTTTAAACCAGTCTGGGGTCATTGAGTTCCTCCAGACTCTCCAAGTCTGTCCAGAGCTTGAGCTGTGGCAAGGCAACTTTCTTCCAGTTTGGGAATTTTACAGAGCTGTCTCTCTGTGTATCTTTAAGGCATGACCTAGGAGCATTAACAGCTTGATTCAATCATTAACAAGAAATTGCAAAAAGAGAAGCAAACTGATGCCAATGACCACAAACGGTTTGGTGGGCAGTGGGAAAGAAGCAGGTGTGTCATAGTATTTAAGGTGAGAGCCCAAGACAAAGAAAACTTGAGTCCTGGGGCAGGTGAGCAGCCTGTGGGAGTTGTTGCTGGTGATTTGTTTAACTTGGTGCTGGACCCCACTGCACCTGAGGTAAGTTATTCCTAGACTTACACACTCTGCATGTGCAGTCTGATTTTCTAAGAAAAGGGATTTTGAATCATGTTTGACAGTATTCCTTTTCTCAGCATTTCTGAAAATACAAACAGTGAACTAACACATCAAGGTCTGTGTCTCAGGGAAGTCTAGGAAAGCATGAATTATACAAGGCCTTGGATAAAATCTCATTTTAAGCCAGTAGCTCAACTAAAAGGACCTTTGAACTGAAAGGTTAAAATGAAGTGAAAAAATACTTTGATCATGCTCTGCAAGAAAACTGTAGATTAGATGCTCAGGAATCTGATTCCAGCTCACAGGCTCATATGGGACTGTCAGCCCAGAAAGAAGAGAGGAAGATAGATGTTTCTTTTAAATGTACAGGCTCCTCAGAGTGGACCAGCTCAGTGGGCAGCAGAAGTTATCTCTATTTCATCATTGCAGGAAAAGAATATTTTACTTCATTATTTGCGTGAAATTCCCCTTTCCCTTGCTTAGAGTAGGTGACTGATATAGTAGGTGCTTCCATACTGCACCCTGCTCTCTCGGTGTTACTGATTGCTCTCATATGCTCTCATGTATGCTCTCAGGCTCGATGTTGTGGATAGATTCATGCAGATCTTTCTTACTCTCTCCTTTGTTCCTCTACATATCCATTATGGTAGTGGCAGGACAGATATAAAGGCACTCTGACTCATCTGCAAATGCATGTCATACTATTCATCCAGCCTATGTTGAGAGGGGTTTTATTCATGGAGGTGAAAAATATCCTCTTTTTATTCTGCTTTCCACTGAGTTAATTGATTCATATTACATTATTATATTCATCCAACACAGCTACACTCAAGATGCTGATCTTTCCAGAGATGCAATTCCCTCAAACTAGAAAGACCTGTCAGCATCGTGTTGAATTCCAGCTTTCCAAAAAATGGCAGAGTTAGTGAGGACTTAAAAGTATCTTAGGTGTCTTGAAAAGAATAGAGACTAGGAGCTACTAGTTAATACACTCACTGGTACCTATATAAAGGTCTCAAAGTAACTGTCTGGAGCACAGTTAGTGACAGAGCTTTGTAGCACTCAGTTTTTATCAGTCTCTGTATTTTACACAAACCAAATGCTAGTCTGGGCTGACATAGTCTTTAGTTTGTGTAACCACATTGATAATAGAAAGATATTTCACACAGGCCAATGAGATACAGATGTTCTATCAAATTTTGTTAGAATTTTCTTATGTTTCGGAGGTGAAAAAAGGGAGGCTGGTGTGGTAAAAAAAGTATTTAAAATATTTTGCTGGTGTTTAGTGATTCTCTGGAGTCAGATGAGATGATCAAATATTATTTCTGCTTTCTGGGGAAATGAAATGCTCCAGTTACATCCAGCCACACTAAGTGCCCTGTTACTTTCTGTTTCCCGTAGAAGTACTCTTCTTCGTGCTACACAGAATTAAATTAAAATAGGTTAATCAGTAACTAATTATCCCAGCAGCAGCTGAACAGTCTGTCACGTGTTCCCAGCTGTAAGTAATCTATAATCTGTCTTTGCTTTCTTTTAGATACTGATATTGCTGAGTCTTCCAGCAGCAAATGAAAAATATGTTTCTGTCTCTCCTTTTCATTTTATCATTGCTTTTGAAAGTCACAGGCAGCAAAGAAATTATATTTGGTCATAATAATTTCACAGAATATCAAGTGGGCAACATGAACCTGATTCTATCTGTCCCACATGGTGGGTCAATGGAACCTGAGGACATCCCTGATCGAGAGGCTGGCTGTTGGGATGCAAAGACATCCTCTTGTATTTTCTCTCATGACTGTCCTCCTGGAAGTATTCATGATTATAAGAATTGCAAAGTGTCTACCAACCAAGACAGGTATACTATGGAAGTGGCTCAGGCTCTTGCTGAAGAAATCAACAGTATTACTGATGGCTTCTTCCCACATATCATTATAAACCACCTTCAGAGGTTCAAGATGGATGCTAACAGGGAAAAGGAAGAAGCCTCCTTTGGAATTCCCCAGGCAGAACAGGCCTGGGAGGACTATATGGAATTTTTGAACTCTGCAAAATCACAGATGTCAGGGGGTCTGATTCTGGATATCCATGGGCAAGCACATCCTGAAAAATGGATAGAACTAGGTTACACACTTTCAAAAACTTCCCTTAACTCAGGTGTCTTTTCTGCATCGTGTTCCTCAATTAGCCATTTGGCCCATCAGCTAATCAATGTGTCTTCTGAGGCTTTGGTTGCAGGGAGCAGAAGTTTGGGTAAATATATTGAAGAACAAGATAACAATTATGTTTGTGTGCCTTCTCCATCCAATCCTAGCCCAAATAATGGGAGCTATTATAGTGGTGGATACATAACAAAGACTTTTGGTTCTCGTACTTCTGGCACCATTGATGCCATTCAGCTTGAACTACCCCAATGGGTGAGGGCAGATGAAGAACGTCCCAGATTTTGTAAAGCCCTGGCAAGGGCTGTAATGAAATTCTGGCAAACTAACTACTGCAGCCAGTACAAGCATGAATTTCTGCCATGCTGAAAGAGACTGTCTTGTTAAGATAAGTTTCCTTAATACAATAATGGTCTGGAACAACAGAGCAACTCATTCATCTGAAACATTTAAGCCTGCAATATAATTGTGGGTGCTGGTGGAAAAAACCTCACCTGCAAAGGAATGCAGACATATCCACAGAGAAAATCCATAGCTGATACCAGCAAGTCCATTGACACACAGCTTTGTACTAGATCCAACACTGAAAAGGCTGCTTGAAGATGAGTGGGTCTATTTGGAAGTATTTGCCTGGTATGCTTTTCTGTGCTTAATTTCTTTCCAGTATTATCCTCTGTTCTCTAGCACACAATAAACAACTATTCTTCTTCTAATGAATTCCATGCGGTGCCTTAGCGGATTATCTGTTCAAAGAAACGAAGTGTCTCTGCTTTCCTTCTGACACTTAAGACAGTTGGGTAATATCATTGTGTAAAATGTTTGAGACCAATTTCCATTTGGTGCTTTGTTTCCAACTCCTCAGAGCTGGAACTCAAGGAAACAGTAATGCTGAACAATGACACAGTCTGAACTACTTTAAGTTTTGTTAATTTAATGAATTAGGGAAAAAAAGTCTGAGAGCACTTACATCCCTGTAATTTTGTCTGTTTAAATAGCCTAACAGTAAGGTAGGGACTGGATGGAAGGCTGATAAAGATAGCACATGCATAGCATGCATTTTTGACAGTTTTCCTTACGGCATCCCTCCTGAGAACTGGCCCATTGATTTCATTCAGCATAGAATTAAACACTTGATTGTTACTGGGAATAGTGTTATATTGTGGATGAGTTCTTCTGCACAGTGGAGAATAGATTGGCATGAGTAGCCATGAGTACAAATCAGCTCTTGGAAAACACAAGTAGTTAATAAAGAATGCCAAAGGGAACAGACAGCAAGACTGAAAAGATTAAAATTCAAAAATTAAGAACCTATGAAATCCTAGCAGTGCTAGAAGTTTGGTAAAAGGAAAAGAATGAGCAGTCCTCAGTTAATAGTCAGCTAATTCATTGAAGAGATGTGGGATATCTGCATCTTGTGACCACATTAAAATATTTTAGGTCTAACTATTAATAGGGAAAATACCAATGAGAAAATATTACACAATTATAAGCATAACACACACAAGCATCGAAAGATATGGGTAAGGAACTCTCTGAATCTGAACTGTTCATTTTTAATAATCTTTGAAGATCAGGCAATTTTCAGGGAACTGGAAGAGAGCTGATGTAGCTGTCTTTCAAAGGCAAATAGGATTCAGGGAATAGCAGGAGTGTTACCTTTCATACGCTAACTGCTAAATCATGGATCAGATTACACTTTATCTGGTGCCAGTTGCTTTGTCAGACACGGCTGATTTTAGTTTTAATCACAAGGTTGGTTAGTAAGGTGGGCTGACCCTGGCAAACACCAAGTGCCCACCCAGTTGCTTTCTGACTTCTCCCAGTGGAATGGGGTGGGGAGATTTGTAAGAGCAAAAGCAGGAAAACTCATGGGCTGTGATGTAAACAGTTTAATAGGTGAAGCAAAGCTGCATGTGCAAGCAAAGGAAAATAGGGAATTCAACCACTACTTCCCATCAGCAGGCAAATGTTTAGCCACTTCCTGGAAATCAAGGCCCCAACAAGCAGGATGAATGGTTACTTGGGAAGACAAACATCATAACCATGAATGATTTGCTTCCCTCCTCCATTCCATGAGCTCTTTTTGCTGAGCAGGGTGTTCTGTAGTATGGCATATTTCTGATCAGTTCAGATAGACTGTCCCAGCTGTGTCCTTTCCAAGCTTCTTTTGCACCCCCAGCCTTCTCACTGGGTGTGGGAAAAAACCCACATTGTTGTGCAGGCATTGCTCAGCAGTAGCCAAAACACTGGTGTGTTATCAACACTGTTTTAATCACAAATCCAGGACACAGTACCATACAGGTGCTATTAGAGAAAACTAGGTTCAGCCCAGCCAGACACAGTACAGCTGACCATAATAATTTAAATTATACTCCCACAAGGTATTTTGCTAAAGAAAACAAAAACAGTATTAGCCCTAAATCCATGATAGCTCTATAAAAATTTGAAGACAGGTAAAGTCATTGTATATTCAGGTCCTGAGAAGAATGTCCTTCCAAGAAGTCTAGCAGATCAAATACCATTCAATACCAGTGATATAGAAAACCTGCTATTTCCCCCAGATAGTAGCCAATAATGACATTAGTTACATGGATAATGCTAAATACACGCTAAGGTGACATACTTGATAAGAATTTGTACCTTTAACCACAGGATGATCAAATGTATATTCTGTGGCCTATGTCATGTTGTGACACAGTTCTGGAATGCTGGAATGCCAGAAAGGACTTGTGGAATCATGATGGATAATTAATTGAATATGAGCTCAGCAGGCATGCTTCTGGCATAGGGGATGAACATGCTCTTTGAAAGCACAAGCAAGGAACTAGCAGGCAGAAACAGCAGGGCATATTAACTCTTTGTGGAGTACATGATTCTTGTATAAAATGGAGTTCTGAGGCAGACAAAGACAACCACTGTAACAGAACATTGATACTAGTCTCTCACTAAGTAAACGCCCACTGGCAAGTGCTGGAAAGAAGTATGATTTCTGACCGCCATAAACTATGCTAAACTTTGGAATTTCTTACAACAGTTCAGTGTAAGCAGTTCATATTGAATCACAATAATGAAAAAAATAATGCTATTATATTTTCACCTTCATTACACCCTGAATCATATATTGACCTTCCTTTAAACATATCTACCATGCCCTAGGCTTGGTTTGTATTATATAAAAAATGATGAAAATAATTGGGGCAATTGAGTTGATCTATTAGCGATCAGGATTTTGTCCATAAACCTGAACTGACAGACAGTAAATTGATCAGAAAAACTAATTTAAAAATGTCTTATCTAAATAGATTTTCCTTACCATAACATGTTAGTGCATTTCTAAAACAAAGTAGCATAAATCCAAAGGCATCTGAGCTGCTGAAAATGAACTTTTTGGGTAATATGGCCATTTCACACTGTTAACAGGACGTCTGCTGAGCAAACAGCAATATTGGCACTAAAAGATATTACAATAATAATTCTGAAGGCTTCTCTGTACAGCATTAACAAAACAATTGCAAGGAGCTTTGCTTGGTTACTCCTTTTTTGGTTTCTGTAATGATGTTTAATTAATATACAGTTAGATCAACTGAAAATAGCGCAGAGTTAAAAGATGTCATGTTTTATCATGCTGGGAGCTAAATCCAGGTATTTTTAAGTAGGGCTGTTTATCATTATCTGTACCTAGTTCTCAGTCTTTCTCCTGTCTTATCTCCACATGGTTAACAAGAAAATTAAATGTTTCTGGAAGAAACATTTGACTAGGATACTGTGGCATATGTGTGCTACATATGGAACATCTAATCAACACTTTGCATATCCAAGGACTCAATGATCTTAGAGGTCTTTTGCAACCTTAATAGTTCCATTCTAAGAATCTATATCTGTTAATAGTGTGTATAACATGATTTGTTAATCGAGACTCAAAAATATTGTCTTAGGGACTTGTATGACAGCTATCCAATAAATGAATTAGGGTAGCATCATGAAGATATGTGACTTGACCCAAGACAAGCATCTGTATCCCATAAAGAACAAAGCCTGTCATCCATAAGTAACACAGCCTTTTGGATGATAATTGACTAGCTATCCATTACACTACTTGGTACAATTAATCCAGAGATATCAAGTCACTCTTGAGGTGACTGCACACAGAATATGTAGAATGATGAGACTGAAACTTCTGAAACTTGCATGGTGTGTGTTTGCCTTTTTTTCCCCCCAGTTCTCTACACAGTTAAGCATTTCTCATTTGCTTCCTGTCTGTTTAATTAATGTGTTTAAATGTATGATGGCCATTCTCCTTTACAGAAATATTTGAAGAAACCTCAAAAGGTAGTCACAGTTTGATACAGGCATGTAATTTATGGAAAATTTCTTTGAGGTTAACTGATTTAACGATAGTCTCTTTGATTCCAGAGGTTTCAAACTAGCTGCTGACTATTCAAAAGGAGTGTAGCAGTTAGTCCTTCAAACACAGCCAAGCACTTCTCTATATTGATGAGTTACTGGTCCGGCTGCGGTGGGACTACTCATATTAATAAGAACTTAGGGAGTAAGTGTTAGCAGGATTCTGAATTAAATGGGGTAAGAGTAAAGCACCTTAGAGATCTCCCGTTGTCCCAAAGTGCTTTGGTTAAAAGGCAGTCTAAGAGTGCACATGGTATATGAAACCTTACCACTTGCATGTGCTTGCATGAATAGTTGATTGGATGCTCAGTTTGACATCTTGGCAGTTAAAATTTTCTTTTGTAGCTACTTAACACGCAATGGACCTTCTCCACTATTGCTATAGTTGAAAGAATCCATTGCATAAACAGGTGAAGTGTACCTGATCAGCCTAAGGAAATAAATTTACAACTAAATCCAGTATTTCCAAAGCCTTGCTCAATCTGCATGATGCTTGCAGTGCAATTATGGTGCTGTAGGTTAGAAAAGTAGT
>NW_008650106.1:36641-37809 GCF_000695815.1 Acanthisitta chloris | reverse complement strand
GACCCTAGTAGTTTATTCATCATGGCTGCCACTGCTCTGGTACTCAAAAATAGCCATGAAACCACACTTTGAATAATAAACACTAATCACTTCTATAATAATCCAATAATTTATTTGAAATAAAAAAACAGAGACCTTTGTTTTTCAGTTTAAACAGCAACAACTTACCTTCACTACTGACTCAGCACAAATTGTGAGAGCCTGGTGAAAAGCCCTGTTATAAACCAAAACATTGATGCTTTTCTCATGTGTCTGTGGCACCTGTCTTGTATCTTCTATCACATGAGCTAGGGGATAAATATCAATGACAGCTGAACCTGCACAGGGTGAGAGGAGTGAGAATATATACATTTTGTGTATAGTATCAGTTTAATTCCCTGAATATAAAAAGGTTTTATGCAAACCATAGGGTTCATTTGAGTTCTTCTGACGAGGATAAGGAATATTGTCTTTTTCTGGAGAGTATCTGTTCTCTGAAGCAGGAAACATTCACACATGCTCCCCACAAAGTACCAGTTAAACAATGGCTAAATATTTACCTGCCTTGAACAACCACCTGCCCACCTTTGATGGGATTGATACCCTGACTCAAATTATTAGAAGCCATAAATCCCCCGGTCCCAGGGTTGGTTGGCATGGAATGGAATGAACCCAAATGAATAAAACTGTAATTGGGAGATATATCATGGAAATAAATTCTAGTATCTGCGTTCTTAGAGATAAAGCAATTCTATCTGCTGGCAATAATAATGTCTGTCCATTACCTTCCTTTATACAGCACTGCAAGTCCGAGTAGTGTTTTCCAGGCACTTTCCAGTGCTCTTGGATCAGAAGGGTTGCAAAGACAGAGAGGCAGATGGGGGCAACAAGACAAAAGAAAGTATAAGGTCTGTACAACACTAAAGTCAGAGTGCACATGCACTCTCCCATTGCAGCTCCAGTATCGCTGCTGATCTACCAGCAGAGGAGCAGCAGTGAGCGCACAGCAAGGGATGAAATTGCCTAATCCTTGGCATATGTCCAGACACGGACACCAGCAGCTTGAGAAAAGGCACAGAAGGAAAGCTATAACAATATTCAGATGAAGCATGAAGGTGAGCTGTGATTTATGGATGTTAGTGAACTATGAAGTGAAAATCTTCTCTGTAAAGCCTGGTACATAGCAATG
>NW_008650106.1:35333-36618 GCF_000695815.1 Acanthisitta chloris | reverse complement strand
CTTTCCCTTTTCAGAGGCAAGGAGATATTTGCTTAGGCTTTTAATGGGCTCATTAATAGAGTTCAGGACCAGATTTTTTACAAATATTTAGGCACTTCAAGAATCATTGTTTATAAAGGTAAATTTACCTCATTTTGTCCAGGATTGATCTATGTACAACAGGTACATTACTAAGACTTGAAAATCTCACTAACATAAATTTGAACTGAAGATCGTATCAGAATCCTTCAGTGATTAAAAGATTCAGCAGAAACTACCAGATCACTGAAAACAAAATGTTTCATGCTCATCTTCTCAGATTTGACAAGCTTTGCAAGCTTTGTGCTGTGTTCCTAATCCAAGGACAGAAAAAGCTGTCTCCAAAGACAATTACCTTATTTGCCTGGTGTGTCTCAAGCCTGTATAGTGCCAGAATAAGTTCAATGCTGGGGTTTTTCAGTGGCTGCATCTCTGGGGCAGACAAACCCTGCTGGTTTCAAGAGTCTCTGCCTTAAATACAGAAGACTAACATCCTTAGTGACAACTGCAAAGCTCTGGTTCCTCAGTGGTTCCAGGCTCCCTGCTACAGAGTCAGGAAACAGAGCCCAGAAACCTCAGGTCGAGATCCCACAATATTTTATTCTGGATCAGTCAGGGAGTGCATCTGTTGGCATCACAGACTTGGGGGTTCTCTGTAGCTACTAAGTTAAACAAGGAATTTGAATATACTTGTGAGTGTATTCATGTTAAATAAGGAGTCTGAATATACTTGTGAGGGTTCCACGGAGAATGTGTGCTGCTGTTTTCATCTCCAAATGGGAGGAGAGTGCTATGGGAATAATAAAGGAAAGATCAGCAGCTTAGTAGCTTTCAAGAAATGACAAGGCTACAGAACAATATCTGTATTTTAATTTTTCTATGGAAGGATCACCATGCCTTCAGAGAAGCCTTTCTCATTTCCTTTGGTTTATGCTGTTTCTTCCCATGCAGCATATTTTCATGCATATTTCTATATAAGACCCACTTTAAAATGCTCTTAATGTGCAAACACTCTTGCATCCCAGTATTCTGTATATCTCATATACCTTATTCCTTTACTCAACTTCAATTGTATGTAATTATAAAGGAAATCACTATAAAGGAAATTGCATTCTAGGAGAAGGGGCATGCTCTCATACATTAATTGCAATAACATACCAGTGATAAGTATGCCATGATCATTGTCAAATACCATGGGAAAGGCATCCACTTGTCCAGGACTCCCTTGATTTTTGTGGAAGACCTGCAGCAGTGAAAGGGCCTGTAT
>NW_008650106.1:26912-35320 GCF_000695815.1 Acanthisitta chloris | reverse complement strand
GGGAAAGAGAGAGGAGAAAATCTAGTACTGTTATGCTGACTGGACTTTCAACTACTTTTTGTTTCTATGACAGTAATATTATAGACTCCAATGAAAATCACATTGTTAAATATGGTACAACTCAAAAGAAGCAAGACAAATATCAGCAGTACCTTTATCCCCATTTTACCAGTGACAAAAGGCACAGAAAGGCTGAGTTTCATAATCCTGACCTGAGAAGTCCACGACAGAACCAGATCTCCTGAGCATTGGTTCTACTCCTTAATGACAAGACTTCTCCATTGTGTCATACTTTTCAGTCATGTACAGATAAATGCCACTTGTTGAAAAACTTGTATTTGAACTGGACTGGACTATGAAATGGTGTGCAACAGTACAAACACAAATTTCAGAGGGTGCTGGATAAAAAAATTCATGAAACCTTTGACTGACAGGAGGTGTTGAAGCAAGTCAGGATCAGGACACATTGCAGAAATATCATTTTTATGCATATAAAGATCCTGTGCTCTGCATAAGGAAATGCTACTGATCACAATCCAAGGTACGATCCCATAAGGAGCACTAGATGTATTAGATGTATTTGTTTTTACTTTTGGTTTCAACAGAAAACACAGAACCTTCTTTAAACTCTAGAATTACTAATTAATAATTATAGGTTAGCAGCACATCCTGTCTGACCAAACACTGTGTTGAACTTACTTGTATCCCCTGCAAACTGTCCATAATACTGCAAGAAATCATGATTTAATTTCTCAGATCCCATGGCTTTTAGTGTGGTGTATATCCCTACAAGATAATCTTACTTTGCTCTCAAAAGTTGTTCTGTCATCACATCTGCCAGCAATTCTTATTCCGCTGCCAAAACTGTGGTGAGGTTTATACAGGCATTTGTGCAAGTTATTTGTATTCATTAAATTGTGCTATTAAAGGTAGGATTGCACTTTTAATTGGGATTTCAATACAATGACACACATTTGTACAATGCTCCAATCAATACTCTGAGCATTGTGAGCAATGAGAAAAATCATAACCTGATTTTAAAGGGAGTTACAAGGACCCAGCCAAAGTGTTCCAAAAATTCTGAAATTCTGAAAAGGAAGGGAATAAAAGTAACAGATACATAAATCAATGTTTTAACAGATCACCTTTGGCAACAGACAGAAATTCATACAGAGTGTTTCAGAATTTTAAGTAGAAGAACATTTCTCCTGAATATTTCATTTTCAGGAAACCTCAGAAAGGGAGGACTCTAAAGAACTTCTTACTGAGATTAAATTTTCTCTGAAATAGTATGAAGTCAGAAGAACTAAGTCCATCACACTCCTCTGATAGACTTCTGATTACATTTCAGAAGTTTACTCAGACATGCAATTTCTAAAGCATCAAAAAGCAAAACAAGCATTGAGAAGGTTTGAAAAGAAAATCTGTTTGAATAGAAAAAAATTGTGAAGCTGTTCATCCAGCTGACAGTAGGCTAGCAAAAACAGAAAGAAGGATCAGTGGTGACAGTCAGGAAAGTAAGAGCAATATTGCAGGTGGATCTCCAAGCTCAGTTCTGGCACAGTCACAAATAAACCCTGTTAAGTCTAAGAGCTGAAGATTAATCAGGAGCAGGTATCTATGGAGATACTATAGTCAGGTGAAAATAACCAGTTACTTAACTGAGATCTAATGACCTTTCCATAAACATCACCCAGATCTGCTACAGAGTTAGTGAAATTACACAAAACAAAACAGTTCTAATAGTCTCGTGGACTATTCAAATTAAATTGGTCAACAAATGAAATACGGATTTCACATTTTATCAAAGGTATAAGATAAGGAGATGATTTTACAGCACAAGTGAATATGAGTAACATCTTGTGCTATTTCTTGCTGCTTGTTCAGCTGTTAATGTCAGTACCACATTAAGAAAATGCAGTCACTTAGAATGACAGCAAAAACCTGGACACATCATAGCATTCATAAATCTCTTTCCTTCCTTATGGCTGCCTTCTTTTCCTGGCCCGTGGGCAGGGGTGGGGAGATTACATAAACCACTGTTCCACATGAGTAGCTCCTGCACAAGGCATCACCAGTGTGGCTGCAAGATACAATGTCACTGCTGTTCATGTGCATCAGCATACATGACCGTTCATGAATTCATGCATGAAGAGAGGCAACAAAAGGCATGTTAATTTAGAAATTAGGAGGTGACTATGGGGAGTTGCCTTAGGAGCATTTCATTAATACTAACTTTATTGTCCTACTTATTTACTGAAGAGCTTCCCACAGCAGCCTGAGAAATACCATGAATCCCTGAAGACCTCTAAAAACATATTTTTTATGGCAAAATACTTCTAGAGTGTGTCTTCTGAAATCATAAAATACAGACTAGATACAAACAAAACATATTAGGGAGGAGACGAAATGTGGAAAGAAGGGGCTACAAGTACTTTTGGAAAGAACCCTTTCCACCTTACAGGAAAGGCTGAGCTGTACTTCCAGCAACACTAGATCTACAACAGTGGCTTACATTAATAAAAACCTTGTTTGTTTTAGTTGTTAGCAGAATTGGCCCTGACCCACAGATATACTTTTTCAAGAGTTAGCAGAGCAGGGATTCTTGCCTGTGTTCCCACATTATGGCCAGACTTCTTCACACAGTCAGTAGCAGGCACAGAGCAGCATTCAAGGAATGGACACTGCATCTCTTTCCTATCTCAGCTGCAACAACCTCAGCAAACTACTCTATTGTCCTCTCCAGGACTGCAGTCTGGATCACTTCCCTCTGTTCTGGGGTGCTCTTCTTGTGTCTTTCATTTTGCATCCCAATGGCAAACCCACATAGTTACAGATGGAATTTCCACAGACACTAAGCAAAATTGGAAACCAAATTCCTCCAGAATTCAGTAGTGTTCTTGCCAAAGTCTTCAGAAATCCCTTAAAAAAATAAATGTGTATATTTGCATTCATAAAAACTTTTCTATCAAGCACCACCTTCCTTCAAGCCCTAAAACTCAGAACAGAAAAAAAGCCTGAACTATATTTTCCATATGCTCTAAAGCCTGTGTGTTATGAGCATGGAAAACCAGCAACACCACTCTCTTCTGTTTTTCTTAACACATTCACAGAGGCAGACAGAGAGCAAAAGATTGATCTTAACAACTAAAATGGAAAGAGAAGGGAGAAATAGAAAAAAGATGGGAAATAGGGCCAGACAAAATTGGTAAATAAATCTTTTACATGCTCTCAGTACAATAAATTTCAGGCGTGGGAACACTTACGAACATGCCATTGTGGAAACATGCTTTGACTTTGGAAGAAGCAAATCCTCTTCTTCCCCTTTCTATCTGTAATTAACTGAGCTAGGAAAGGACTAAAGAACTCCAGGTGTTGCCTCTCCCCCTTCCCCCGCCAAAACATAATCCCTTCAAATCACTGCTCGTTAAGAATGAGGAAGTGACTTTAAAACACTGTTCTACAGAAAATATCTCAACAACTCTCTAGAGAAAATAGTAATTTCCTTTCAGTGCTTCCAAACTTTTACATCCTGCTGATACTTTTTTATGTTAAGGAGTATTTGTTTTTTGAAGAAAACTTTCCTCAGTTTTACAGAATGCTGATGTTGCAAGTCTTTAAAGAACTTACAAAAAAAACCACTTATGCAGGAAAACACAAAATCCAGTCACTCTTGGAGCAGAAATAAGTTGCACTAGACACAGCAGTCGTTGTAGGCATAGACAAGAAGAGCAAACAACAATTAAAGCTGATTTTCTGTTAAGTGTTTAGTTTATATGCCCCTATTTGCTGCACTGTTAAATTATTTGAAAGCTCCATGGTCTAAGTGAAAAGATTTACAAATTCATACAGATCATCTGAGCCCTCAAAGACAAAAATCACCAGGCATGAAGGTCAAACTGCAGTTCTGCAGAGAGAGCCAATATGTGTCTTGTGATCCCTGAGGGTGATTCTGCACAGTGCTACAGCTCTCTGTCATAGTAAGAAGACCTAGGAACAAACTGATGTCAATGGGATTACTTGTGAGGTTAAGGCAAGGAGGATTTACCTCTAAGCATATTAATGCACTGTGGTGCAGCAGACATTACTATAACTAGTGCCTTATCTAGACAGTAATTTGGCATAGCTCAAAATTATGAACAGCTGAAATCATTTCATCAGATAGTACCATTAACCTGGAAATACATAGAGTTACTTTCCTTTTCCTAAGCATTAAGGGATGCTGGAAAGAAACTAAACTGTTGTATGCAATAGTGAGTCTAATTACATAGTAACGAGCCTGAAGGATACTTGCTGCAATTGTGCTGCAATTGATAGTGTAAAGGCTCTGTCTGTCTCTGTACTGTGTATGGAGTGTGCTGACAATAGACATACTTGACCCCTAATGCAAAGATAAAATAACACTCTACACTTTTGCAGAACAGTTCCAGTGCATGTTTATATGGTGTGGGGAACCGGAACAGGAAGCTAGAGGAGTAGGACAGAGTTCACTGCCTATGAACACCTAGATCAGATGAGCTAAAAATATTTAAGTTCCTCCTATCAATCTTCAGCCAATCTTAGAATGATTCTCTCACCTTAGACATGGTTTTTGAAGTAATTTTACTTTTTTATGAAATCATAGAACAGTTGAGGTTTAAAAGGACCTCTGGAGAGGCCACATAGAGCAGGGCCATGTCCAGATGGATATGAAGTTTCTCCAGGGGTGGAGGCAACTCCAACACTTCTGGGTACCCTGTGCTAGTGCTTGGTCTCCCTCACAGTAAAATAAGTGTTTCCTGATGTTCAGACAGAACTTTCTGTATTTCAATATTCATTGCATCGGGTTCTGTCACTAGTAACCACTGAAAGGATCCTGATATCATCTTCTTGACACCTTCCCTTCCAGTAGTTACATACATTGATGAGAACCCCTGAGTCTTTTGTGACCTAATTTTGTAGGGAGTTTTTTTGCAGACTGTTGTGGTTTAGGAGTGTTATCCCCCAATTCAGTGTTCCCACTGAAACCCTCCAGACCACGTACCGCTTGCTCACTCCCACACACCCTCCCCCTGCGGTGGGATGGAGGGAATTGGAGGCACAAAAGGTAAAGATCACAGGTTGAGATAAGAACAATTAACTAAAAAATCAGCAATGAAGTAAGAAAAAATGAACGATAACAACTGTACTAGTGACAGAGTCTACAAGACAGGTGAATGACTCACACATGATCCCTCACCATAGGGAACCCAATGCTGCCCTAATGCGCTCCCCACACCTGACCAAACCTGAGTGGAACAAAAGGAGTATTCCCAGCTCTCTTTATCCCCTCCTTGTGATGTGAAGCGGTATAGAATAACCCCAGAGTCCTAGTGTGCCCTCCCTGGCTGTTGCAAAAGTTAACCCTGTCCTGATCGGAACCAGGACACTGACAACGCAAAACACAAAGTAATTTGAATAATGGAAAATGGGACAGGAAATAAAAAAAAAATTGGATAAGTTATATAAAAATTTTCAAGAATAGTCAATGTTTTTGAAGGATTATGAAATATACAAGGAGAATAAAATTCTTGCCATCTGGGAGGAACAAATAAACCAGAGATTAAAAGCACAGCGTCAAGGGAACTTTGACTTTGAAAGCAGTGTCTATATCAGATACAAAAAATGTACACAATAGATGTAGCCACATAATTTTTGTGAAGGATGACTGGAGCAGATTTCCCAAATGACTCATTTTCAAATTATCTAGATTAAATTTAATATTGTTGATATGGAGTACACTCCAGTAACAGCTGCGATTAGCAATGGTTTGACATAAATTAAGCATTGTGCTTCCAGCTGAGCTGCTCTCATTTTTCAGGAAGACAAATGACTGTACTATAAATATATCCTTAAAACAGCATCATGTGCTTTTAAAGCAGGTTAGACAAACGTCCACACTAACAGGCATTGATACAATCACCTGCTCAGTTCCAGACAGGCAAAAGGCATTTATGGCTTCCCATTGCGATATCGCACAGCCAGTTTACCATTAGGCAGAAATGGAGAGAGAGGACTGGAGAACGACAGCATTAAGGTTTGAGTCAATTTGCAAAAGTCAGAAAGCACAAAAATTGATTACATATCTTTTCTCTCTTTATCTTACCTGAAATGCTAAAACCCTGCCCTTAGGTTCCATAAGAATAAGACCAACATATGTATAACAGAGTTAATTTAGGATGAGCAAATTTTAGCGGGGAAGTATTTATGCACTTGCACCAAGTTGGCTGCGTCAGATTTTGAAGAAATTATGAATGGAATGGAACTCTGCCATGCCCCAGAATGATGTGAGAAATCCCCATTTATTGCACTACTCGCCTGCCACATGTAAATGTGTGCATTGCTCTTTAGCTGCCAAAAATGAAAAAAGGTGTAAAATAATTCTAACAGTGGGAAAGACATCACTACTTCCTCTTTTTATAACTCCCAAATGACACATGTCAATGAAATTACTGTCATAATTCAAGAGCATAGGCTATTGCAGTGAAATGCTTTAGTGGCTTCTGCAGAATAATTCCAATCAAAAAGTTATATACATTTTTATTTACAGTTATATAAATATGCTTTTACTTTCATGCCCATAACCTAATCTATGACTGCAACATGCTGATACTTTCAGAAAGAGTACATGTATTATGTGAAAACCTGACTCCATATTTTGGTGCAGTGACACAAAGGATGTGTTAATACCTTCAGACAAATTTAACAGTAATTAGTTTTTGGAAATATTTTCAACAACAAAAAAAGTCAAGACAGACACACTGTAAATGAAGCTGTGATGAATGTGGTTCCTGTTGGCCTGTGGCATATAATTTAATGGATAATTACGTTTGTGAGAAATCTCAGCACAAGAGTTGGAGCATGTTCCTGTGTTCAGGAACACAGATCACATTGATATTTCAGATCTTCTAGCAAAGTCATTTTACTGAACTGCTGAAGCAAAAGACATGGCTGTGGACTACAGCTGTAACTGCACCTATGGACACTGTTATCGCCAAGGTCTACACAATCTGGAAGATCAGGAACAAATTTATATCCAGGAATGTCTTCTTTCCTAAACTTGTTGGATAACTTCAATATTGCCTTTAATCTAGCATGCTGTTACAAGTAACTTAATGCTTCTGAGGAACACTTGCACTTCAGAAAAAAAGGCAACTCTACATTTTTGAGTTTTAGTTTTTGATGTCAGGTCTACATGATCATACTGTTCTCTTCATAGAGACATTTGTTTTGTATCTTGGCCATTGTGTTGCATGAGATGTTTCTTTTGACACTTCCTTAATACACTGATGCCTCCTGCCCCTTCTCCTGGGTTCCACTCTTTTTTTCGTGCTCTGAGATGTTAAGACTGTTAGAGTTAGTAATTTTCTAAACCAACCCTTCCACTGTAATAAAAATTCCCTATGATTTCTAATTTTTTCACTAGTGCTGCGAAATCATTGTGTAGGCTCAAGCCAAGGCCAGGTCTTGTGATTGCAAGGTGCAAATCTAATGTAAAATCTATATTAAAGAGATTTTGTATCCCTTGGATACAGTGCTTCCATGAGATCACTGATAGTTCTCTAACTTATTTTCAGTGAAGATATATAGACTGTCCTTGTTTTGCTTCAGTGGCCTCCTATATAACAGTCACTGAAAGATGAAAACAAAATAGAGAAAACTGTTTTGATTTTTCTTATGTTAAGCAGGTTGAAAAACAAATTGTCTTTGTTTTTTTTAGGTGGAAACAAATTAAGTAATATTAAAATTTCCCCAGGAAGTTGCATACTTCTGTATTCTTTGTCTTTGTATTCTGATTCTTGTCTATCCAAAGACAAATGTGGTTTAACTGGGTTGGAAGCAATCCTGTTACAGCTGACATCCTTCCGCTAGTGGGAGGGATATTTGGTACACCATGTATCATCTATAGACTGCAAATTCCTTGAGACACAGAGTGATCATCACTTTATTTGAAAAGTCTATATTTAGATTTCTATGTGAAAGATTTCTTTTTTTTGGATATAGTTTTCACTATGACCACAAGATTTATCTGACATTTGAAACTCTAGGAATTTACTGTTTCTTTTTTTTTGAGAAATGCAATTTCTGCCTTATAACTCATTGCACTATTTAAAAACACATTGGTTTTACTTCAAACATACTTTCACTTATTCATTTTAATGTACAAGTCATCTTTCTGATGTTTTTGGCACAACTCAGCTGCATTTAATTAAGATCAGGTGTCTGCATATGTGAAGACTTTTAAAATAGATTTTACTTTCCTCTGAATTATCATACTGAATCACAGAAAGGCCCAGAAGGGACCTCAAGAGATCTTCTATGTTTAGTGCCTCAGGGGCTTCATTCTTAGTTGCTTTTCTATAAATATCTTAATGTTCATTCATTCCCCT
>NW_008650106.1:3012-26877 GCF_000695815.1 Acanthisitta chloris | reverse complement strand
GTATAGCTTGAAGGCTATCTGTCATAACCCTCCTTAATTCCACAGGAATATATGCCTGCAGCCAAGGTACAGAGTTCCCTACAGAACAGACAGGTATAGATTTATCAGACTGAGGAAGGGGGAGGGGTTATAGCTCCAGGATTATGTGAAGAGCCAGTAGCACTTTCAGAAACATGTGTGTTATTTTTAGAATAGGATTAAAGACATGAAAATGTGGTTTTTACTGGCACCACAATGAGTGATGGTAAGCAGTTATTCCAGAGGAGTGGCAGAGGCAGGATAAATAGCTCAATAATATTCCTACGTAACCCAACAAAAAGCTGGAAACCTTTGAGGCAGATGGCTATCTCAGTAGACTTAGGTCCTTATTGATTTATAGTAGGTATTCTTCATAGATCATACCTTCAATTTTAGTGACCGTTCTGAACTCTAATACTTCTGCTCAGGGCCTGCAGCTTTAACCAGTTTGAGGCAACTGATTGATTTAGTATATATGCTCTCGACTTCACCATTGTAGATATGAATGAAAGTAGTGAATACTTCTAAATATTGAAAATATGGCATTGGACCACTTTTAAAAGAGCTCCATTGCCATTCATAACTACTACTTCAGGGGCTTATCTTCTATTTTTGCACATATTTTTAGAAGTTTTTATTCTTTCCTGAACAGTCTCATTTTGACAAATAAGATAAATCACCGAATGCCATGATTCCAACAATAACTTATAAGAAACCCATCCATTTCCAGCAGAATCTTGCAATAGTTGGTAGAAGAAGTGTTAGTACTGATTTTATTAGTATTCCTGTTCATGGACAATTCTTTGGATCAGTAAACTTTGTAAAAGATGCTGCTTAGAAAGAGTTCAGTAGTTGAACATGACGTATGGAGCCACCATTGTAAGAAAAAGTCCATTTATGGATTTAGTAGGCTGGCAGACAGAAAGAAGGGTAAAAGAACTGTGGGAAGATTTTGCAGGTGATCACTACTGAATGAAGCATTAGGGTACAGGTTATGCTTTAATTCTGGCAGCTGCCAAAGTAATACGGAAATTACCAGAATGTTATTATCTACTATTGTAAGTATTCTTTTGTCACATTCAGAAAGAAAACATGTCAAATAGTTCCATTCTAGTCTTGCTTCTCCATATAAAGTAATTTGGGAATTTTAAGCTAAAACTCTGCCTTTGATATAAAATGAGATCAGGATGGTCAAGCAGGACCTGCCTTTCCTAAACGTATGCTGGCTGTCCTGTGTGTGCTGTGTGATTGAATTCAATATAACTCCATAACCTTGCCAGGCACGAAGGTCAGGCTGGCAGGCCTGTAGTTCCTTGGATTCTCCTTCTGGCCCTATTTCCACAAGGTTCAGAAGAATGTTTTACCTTTGCACAGGAAAGGCTGAAGGCATGTTGATCTTTTTCATTTGTCACAACTTCCACAACACTATATTGGTGGCCTAATTGCTTGCCTATAGGCCTAATATTAATACTAGGATTCCAGAGGCAAAGGATTTTGTCATTACTTGAAAGAAATAAATAATTTTATATATATATACATATATTAAAGAAAAAGAAAGACTGAATAGTCACTGGTGTTACAAATAAGCTTTGTAATGGAGAGCTTGGTGCTGATAAGTCTCTGCTTTCATTCATGCAGGCTATTCCCACATAAGGATGTGAATTTTTCATTTTAAGAGCTGGATTCTGGCTTATGTTTCATTGCTTATCCACAAACTTGAATTAAAAACTCATAACTGATCAGCCTTTCAAAACATTTTATTTTGCTAGAGGAATGTCAGGGACACTGAGTTGGACTATATGGACTAGTGCCTTAGGAGCAGAATAGCTTCATAGAAAAAGAGCTGGAGCTCAGATTTTTTCCTTCAAAGACGTAATTTATAAAAATGTCACAACTATTTTTGCATTTACTTAGCCAGGAAATGAAGGGATAACCACCTCTGTGGAAGAGGATGAGCATACAGAAAAGGAAGCAGAGCAGGCATGAGGGTTGAGGGCACATTGGAAACAGTAACTGCTGATGAGTGAGTTTGTGTGAGAATTAGGTATTTTGCATTTATTTATATATTCAAACATTGAATTTGCCTACAATTTAAGGAAAAAATCCTTGATTGTGTTATAGATTAATCTTTTGGTACAATTTTGCTAATAGTTTCCACAAATATTTCGAAACACAAAGATGCTAAAAAAAGTGTGATTAGTAAACTCCTGGGTTTATATACACAACTGTAAACACAATTGTACCTAGTGCACGGGAATATTTTGCATTTTTGAAGGAGTTTCAAGAGAACATGAGCCCAGTTTAAATTTGAGATTAATTAATTTATATTTTAACTTTCAAATACTGGAATTGTATGAACTGTATGCAGTTAGCTGAACACTATTTCGACACACAATAAATGAAACAGCCATATTTTGTCTAGACTTCAGTTTGAGTTTTAGCTTTCTCTCAGGTTAAATCGAAGAGCAAAAAGCCAAAAAAACATAGACTAGGAAGTACATGCCCCAAGAGAATATTCATTCAACTTCATGTCTGAAATGCTTAGCTCAGTTTTTTTAATAATTTTCCTTAAGCTTGTTCAGCCTACTGTCATTGGTCAGTCCCTGCAGCCCTCTCTCCAGAAATCTATTCCTTTCCTTCTTAATGCAGTAAGATGTGATTCATTTAGGAGCACCCCATCTCCCTTTTCCTCTATTAAACATTATTGTTCTCTCGGTTAAATTGATTCCACTGTTTGTGTGGCTTCTCTCTCGATATGAGAGGCTCACTGGAGGAACAATCTACTCTTGAAATAGCTACAACAGAAAGTAATTTTGATTTATGCCAGTTCATTTCACAAGTGTGACTGAGACTGCAACTATGCAAACAGCTGTACTGGCATAATGGAGGGAGAACTTCTGCATAGGAAAGGAGAGCCATGGGTAAGTAGCTGATCAGCTGTAACTTCAGGAGGAAGCAGTTTCTTTTCTAGTGTAACCTTCAGGCAAAACTACTCTAGATAATGTGTATACGCTGCAAGCATGGCAGGAAGTAGTTTAAATGGGTTCTAATTGCACAAGTGTTTTATGAAGTCCTTTTGGATAGAGAAACTCCAGAACATAGTGGGTGCCTGCTCACTTTCTCAGATGTTGTGCTAGGCCATCCTAGACATGTCCTGCAAGTTAGCAGAACCCTTGTGTTCAGGTCAGTATACATTATTGAGAAACAAGTCCATGGGAATAAAGCTCAGCTTACAGACCTTCCATGGGGTCAACAGGAGGACACAAAATATGGTAGACAGAAGCCTTCAGTGAGACAGGTGACATCAGTTCTAAGACCAGAGGAACTGACATTGCTTCAACAACATGATTGTTAGCAGTCCCACATGGAAACTGTCATGTCGTAAGATGATAGTGAACTAGATAGAAGATGTTGACAATATCTGATCAGCTTGATTACTTGCTTGCTGCACTTTTGAGGAACATAAATGTTTTTAGTCTTCCTAATTGCTCTGTTCTTTATATTCCTGAAATGATGGCAGATGGTTGAAGGTGAGAATAGTGCCCTTTAATTGTGGCACAGAGAGTTTCTTTTAAGAGTAGAACCACTAATACATGCTATTTACTTCAGAGAGTTACAGGAAGAACAAGTGACATTAGGAAACAAAACCTTTCCCTGCATTAAAAATACTGTTTGCTTCTCATGTGAAATAGTGGATTAGTTTTAGTTCCTTTTACTGATGTGGAGATAATGCTAGATTTTGTTATAGTATATGTGCTCTCTTCCATCTTTCTGGGCTAATGCCAGGTTGTCCCTAAGATTCACTGCTTCACTGGAATATTTGCTGGAACATTTATTCTCTCTGTGCTCCAAATATGCCTCCAGGATTCAGAATCCTGACACAGAAGGCATGGGTAGTAAGCACATTCAAGAAAAGCTTTAAGAAGATGTTCTGTCTACATATCCAACAGAAAATTTTTATGATTCTATGAAATCAATGATTTGAATCAAAATGGGATCAGTTCAGTGCTGTCCCTTCCAAGAGAAATAAGTAAAAAATCAGATGTTTAGGGGTTTTTAAAAATCATATTCTACAACCATAGCTCTAATCTAGATAGATGTTGTGGACTCCAATACCATCTTTGAACATGTGATGCTTTGACAAATTGTCTCTCTTGCTTACACAGTTTTGCAGTTTGTGTGGTATTACATGTCTGCTCAGATGCCTGCATTTCAGTGATGTTGAAATCCACTTGAGAATAATAACATTTTTGTATGGAGAAATGCTAGGCTTAGCTTGGCATCCTCTGAGAGACTAGAAATAAAAAATACAACTCCTGGTTTCTTTCTATACTGCTCCTCTTGCACAGAAGAATCCTTATCCTAAAAAAGGGTTATTATTAGTGGGATGTGATTTCTATAACTAGGATTCTTGGGAATTCCTAAAAACATACTTCACTTGTTCAAGGAATCTACAAAGGGTACTGAACAAGCACAGAGCACTTCCTTTTATCAGTCTTAATAAGTTATTGCTAGATTTAGAAATCACTAATAGTTTTTCTTCTGCTTTATTGTTCACAGGAGAACAATAGCTGGATTTGAAGAACTAATAGGGTTAGAAGTTGATGTGTCATTTAAAACTGTTGATCTCCTGCTTTTATATGCATACCTAATTTGATTTTAACTGCAGCTGTTCCCTGAGGTGATGATTGAGAAATAGCTGGAATTGAAATGAACACAGAATAAAGAGAAAACCATGTCACTTTAGCACTCAAAATAATTTTAACGCAAAATGCCACAAGAGAAGCTATTTTAAACTACTGTGGGCTCCATATTTTAGGCCACTATCAGACATTTAGCATTTTACAAGTTGAAATGTACCTTTTAGCATGAAAAGTGAACCCTGTACCAGGTTTGCTTTTATCTTACTCATTATTATAAATGTCAAATATCTTGAAGACGAAATTAGGTTGTGTCACAGTACTGGCAGACTCATAAGCATAATAAAATATAACTAAATAAATGATGGAGGAGGAAGGGTGTTAAAACATGATTTTTTAATAGTCACTTCCCACTGTAATAATACATAGCAGTATGTAGCATACCATTTGTGCTATAAACACCTGGCTAAATAATAGTATGTTGGGGCTTTTAAAATGGTTAGAATATTTATCCCTGCTGCACACATTAGGAGCTAGCCTGCAATCAAAGGTTGGATTTTTATTTTATTTTAATTGCTGAATGTGACATATAAGTATGGCTTTAACAAATGTTTGCACATCACCAAGAAATATCTGTATTATGATTCCTGAATTATTTCTGGTCTTTGATTTTTAGGGTATATTGCAGATAAAATTTCAGGTTTCCTAATTAACAAGAACAGCCCATGTTAATTTTAAAATAGTTTAGTTCTCTCATGACCTGGATTATCAATGTGTGTTTCTCAGCAGGTCAAGAGAGGCAAACAGTGTGTTCTAAGCCTGACTGACTGCTGTGACACTGTGAGCAGTGTATTCTATTAACAGCACACAGAATTCTAAAGCTCAGCTTTTGAAGGGTTTAGTAGATGGACCTCTAAAGACCTGTGGCATTATTCTGAATTCTGGGTGCAGCTTCATAGTAGGCCCTGGCTGATCAGTGAAATTGAAAGAGATGATCCCACTCCATCTTTGGCCATGCTTTCCCACTGTCTCCTGCAGTTTAGTAATCCAGCTCAGGAATAATTTCCTTTCGTGTTCAAGGGAAGCAGCACAGCTAAGCTAGGGGAATGAAGGTGAGAGGTAGGAGGATGCCTTTTAATATCAAGTCAAGGGCTGGTGAGTGAACAAGCAAGACAGGATTCTAATTCAAGGGTGTGTAAATGTTATGAATAGACAGGAAGATTGTTAGAAGCAAGTACAATTCTTAACTTTTTCCAAATCATCAAAATCATCATTAGAGGGTCCTCGAACACAATATTTTTAAACTCTTTTTCATGTTGCCCATGCCTTCTGTACTTTTGTGCAGTGAAAGTCAAGACAAATTAAAATTCAGTGGTGAAAAAGCTCATCTTATAAAATATTCTGATTAGGCAGCTGTTTAGATGGGATAGGAGGTCCTGCATTCCAAGTCTATCCTCCAACCATCACAGATAAATATGCAATCAATCCTTTTCAAAAATGTCAACCTCCATTTTAAACTGAGCAGACTATTTTTTTCTGCGGAAAGTATATCTTTTCAGTTATGCTTCCAATAATTAAAAACAAGACCTCTGTTTCCTATAATTCCAGACAGAAGCCGTTATTTAAATTCTTAACATAATAACTCAGCTATATTTGATCTTATTTAACTGAGAAAAAGAAAATTCACAACAGCACAATCTCTTGGAAAACCCTGTAATACTTACACCCTGTGACAATGACTTTTGCTTTTCTACAGTATGTGAAGGCATTGACTCCTCTCAGGACAGACAATTCTTTTACTGGTCTGCAATCATTAATAAAACAATCATGTAAGAAACATTAGGAAAATACAGTCTATGGTCATTCCACCTTACTCTTCTATAGTGTATAGAATAGCTGTTTGCATAATGTATACAATCCCTGGTTAAAAGGAAGTTGATTTATAGCAGAGACTTATACTGATATTAGCATCAATGAAACAGGAACAGGGTGCACTTTCCATTAAAGAAATAAATCTCCCATTTGTACACCTGAATCATTTATCAGGCAAACTCCAAATAGAATCCTAATACAGTGGCTGTTGCCAAAGTAAGCCTGCAAATATGCCTGAGTGCCTAAAGCAGTTCATCACTGAGGAAAAGTACCTTTGCCTGTTTGAGACATGAAGTGTATTGTGGACTTTATGTTGCATTAAGTAAGTGCAGCTGGTTTTCTACTGCTTATGTATAATGTATCATATAATGCATAGCCTTTATTTTATCTATTTTGTGTAGCATAACAACATGAAAAGACCACAAATATCTGAAACTCAACTGAATTATTCTGTTATATTCACTGCTAAAGCACAGGAATTCAGACAAAATAGGCTCAGTGTCCCTTCTAAATCCATTCTTTAGCAATGTCTGCTTGTCTCTCCATGTTTCATACATTGCTACTATTGAGCAGTGTCCTGATGAAGATAAAAAGGGTAGATAAATAAGGATTTTCTCTGTAAATTTATAAACTTTTCTGTCATGTAAGTACATATTTTAGACCATTTCCACATAGGTCCCATAAACTCTGCACTACCATTTGCTAGGTCTAGCACCACTGAGAGTTCTAAGTCCAGGAATAGCTCATATGCGCAGTTACAGAGGCACCAGGTTCAACCTCAGTTATTAGTGGCTCACCTCAGAGGCACAGATGTTGCACAGGAGAATACAATACACATATACTATTAGATGAACTGTAATGACATTCTGACAAAGCACACTGAGCTGAAGAAACTTAAGGTAAATTACCCATTGTAAAGAAAATTAATTTTTACTTTGATAAAGTTTAATTTGAAACAAAAGAAAATTAAAGGCAGACAAAATTTCAGCTATAATAGGAAAACCCTACTGAAACAACTGTTTATGAAAATAAGCAACTTTTATTGAATAATTTAAATTCTCCAGATAGGTAGATCAAATGTTTACAAAGATCTGCCCATATTAAACCATCATTCAAATATACATCCAATTATACAAGTATTAATGTAAAATAATTTCTTTTGCAAAGGATAAGATTAGGCTCAAATTCACTACTACACTGGCTAGAAATTTGGAGGGTATTTTGTAGAAATATTATTAGCTGTGTGACTTTTTTCCCCCTAAATGTAACAGAACTTTCTAAATGATAGTGGGATTGAAATGGAATATGCTCCAATCTCTATGTCTGCAATGACACAATTATCTGTTACTTTAAAATAATTTAGAATATCTATAAAGTAACACTGACTGAAATATCTTCCTAGATTAAAATTACAAAGAAACATTTGACACAGACTTAAACAACTCTGTTACTGCAGTTCTTCGAGTAAGCAATACCTGTCTGTAACATCTAAAAAGCCTAGTTCCAGTAGAAGTACTTGATAAACAGCTAAAACAGGGACCTGTGTCATTAAAAGCACAGTTTACATCTACAAAGTGAGTTAGGAAACAAAAGAACTGAAGGCAGCTGCTGATGCTTCTACTTTTATTTCCATTGTTGTACACAATATTGATTTTGCTGTTAGTGTAAAGTGTTCAAAATACTGACAGAGGGTGTCAACACTGTTGCAGGAGAAAGCTTCTTTCCTTCCTAATGGCCTATGGGCAAATGGTAATACATTTAAAAGGCTTTCTTGTGCCAATTTCTACAATAAACATGTGGAAAATGTCAGTCTGGCAGAGGCCTGATGGATTGTTTGGTAATTCTTATGGAAAGGTTTGTTGACTGTGGCTTTTTGTGTCCTTACAATAGTGTCAGATAACAATAACTAACTGGTATGAAAAAGCTGATTTTACATCTGTAATTAAGCCACTATTTTGTTGGCTTGTGATGATGCAGTCAAAATAACAGGTTTCAGCTTTAGAGAAAAGGCTATAAGAATTGTTCTTAGTGCTGCCATACTTTACAAACAAAGGAGAGCTACACCAGATCAACCTTATTCCATCCTGTCACACAAGGGCTCTATTTTCACTCTCTCATTTCCAATACAGTTTCTGTTCAGTTTGTCTGGCTGATCCGTTGGGTCTCTTTATACATTTTAATGCTCTGTTTAAAAGACATTTCATTTCCATTCTTCGAGAAAAGAGATTTGTTCACTACCAATACTCCCATCATCATTCACAGATGGTTCTATGCTGACTACCATTTCTGGACCTGTCAGTTGGACAACTGTTAATGCATGCACTCTAGTGGTTTCTTTCCTGTGGTTATATTTTAAGCCAGAAAGTTGTATGGTGCTAAGTCAAATTCTGTATAGAGTTTTAAGTGTATTATATTTATGTCTCTACTCTTACCATGTAGTCATAGTCACATAATCACAAGAAGAGATCAGTTTTCTTGAAGTGACCTGTTCTCTATAACATCCCTGTAACAAAACAGTAAATTAACTGTACCCATAGGTCATGTTCTGTTTATACCATCATGGTGCTAGGAAAGTTCTGATGGCTGCAGTCCTCTGGATTTTATTTCTAGCACTACTATGCTTCATGGTCATTCTGGCCTAACATCCTCAGGCAGGGCCAAGACCTCTGTGACTCTGCTTGACTAAGTCTCTATTCTGAAACACCTCAAAAATGAGAACACTAAATGGAAGAAAGCATAGGAACATAAGCATTGTTGCAATCCCTCTGCAAGCATCATTGCATGGAAGGTTTGAAGTTTAATAACTTGTTTCTGAATTCAGTACCTTACCTCATTTTCACAAAGGTGCATACAAATACATAGCTTGATCAATCAGCTATTGAAGGCAGTATTGAGGATGACATTAAACCAGCTGAAAATGGCATAATAATTGTAGTGAGAAAAGAATGGACTGTTATTTCTGCAGATCTGAAACAGAGAATTGTAAGCCCTGCAAGACAAAGTTGGCTTTCTCTTTTTAGCTATTCAGAAATTAATCATAAGCTAGTATTCATAGTTGTACATCATGACTATTTGGTGATGAGGTCTTCAACTAGTATAGTTCAGCATATCTTTAATAAGTAAATGATGGGTAATGATTTACACTCACATAAGATATTGTACTTTAATTTTTAATAAGTTTTTAGATGAAAGGTAGTAAGATACAAAGCTTCAGTTTTAATACGCATGCTTCATAACAGAAAAACTGTAACCAAGTTCTAGAGATAAATCTCTCAAAGAAATCTCAAGTTAGTAAATTTAATTGTGTCATGCGGTTC
The DNA here is from genome assembly GCF_000695815.1 of Acanthisitta chloris. Classification (NCBI taxonomy): domain Eukaryota; kingdom Metazoa; phylum Chordata; class Aves; order Passeriformes; family Acanthisittidae; genus Acanthisitta; species Acanthisitta chloris. The sequence continues at coordinate 17,030 of NW_008650106.1, read as the reverse complement.
AATCATCTGGAAAGTGGAATTTATTATCTCAAAGAAATCCAGAGTTCTATTTATTTTAATTTGGGATAAAGATATTGAATTTCAATTTAAAGAACAATATAGCTTAAAATATGTTCTGCAAGCATCAAAGTCTTTTAATAGCCATCAAGAATTTCAGGAACCTCAAGTACAGTAGGACCCATTTTAATTCTCTTTTCAGTGCAGTAGTTAGAGGAAAGATGAGAAGAAATTAAATTGGATATGGGCAGGACCATTCAATGCAAGCACTTAAATAAGATTATTAGGTAAACCCACCAATTCCCTAAGACAAGGCAGAGAACAAAACAGAAGAGGCTAATTTTTAACCTGTCCACCTGAAAATTTCACAACTCTGATACCAATGAAAGTAAAATGACATCGCCAAATACCACTAAATCTTTCAGATATAGAGCCAAAGGGATTTCATAGGGTTGTGGGCACCCATAGGGTTGTAGGTTTCTCTCTTCTCTTCGCTAACTGTCAGCTTCACAGTCAATTAAGTCCCTGGGAAGCCAAATATTTTCCCCTTAAAGACTTTACACTCTGTGGTAGAGACTGTCATGCTCAGCAATAATGATCCCAATTAATCCAGTGATCCCCAGCAGCAATGATCCTCCACCCCCAAGGGGAGGAATCCAAACTATTTTTAACTTACTTCATCATTTCCCTAGGGAAAGTTGAAAAAGTAGAAACATCTCAGCTGGGAAAGGAGGGCAATGAGACAGCAGGCCAGACCAGGCCACACAGATATGATGCAGAGCTGAACAGATGTGGATGCTCACAGATACTAAACAGTGCTGTCTGTGGATACCAAAACTGGCAGAGATGACTTTCAATGGCCCCTAATTCTACCATGACCACCAAGTATTTTCCTATTCCAACAGCAAAAAGACCTCCACAGCCACTGAGGAATCATTCTAAGGTTAGTGCTTAGAGCACTAGGAAAAGAGGACCCTGGAGCCTCACGCTGCTCACTGCAGCATCAGGCTAGCGCTCTAGCCTTTTCCAGCTTCTTCCCTTTGGCATCTCTGGGGACAAGAACCAAACATTGTTCTGATCTTACCTTCGTATATTTGGACTGAGAATGTTCCTACAAGGAAAGCAGGAACTACTAAAATTCACTCCTGTAACACAGTGGTAGGAAAAGCTCTGATTTGACTCAAAATTTCTGAAGGTCAATAAGTCCCAAGAAATTTCTCACAGTTTACCTCTCTGCATTTGATTTCACAGGTCAGATTAGTCCTTGTAATACATTATATGCAAGCCAGGCCCAGATCTGTTTTCTGAGTTGGATTAATAGGGCCTGTGATCTAGAGTACTTCTATTGCATTTTAGAACTTTCACAACATATGAGAGACATCAACAAAATGCACGATGCCCTGGCACAACTATGTGGACTTTTAGGACAAGGGGTCGTGACACTTTGCTAAGACTGATTACTGTTCTCATGTCTAAAGGTCATCTGAAGGAAGCTCATTACTTAAAACCTGCAGTGATACCTCCAGGGTCAAAATGAGGTTTTAATGTATATACTGTGTAGCAAATTATCTGCCTAGCAAGATGTAGAACTGTTTTTCATTAAGAAACTTATAATTATGCTTGTTTAAATTTTACAGTGACAATTGAAGTGTTGGATCTTAAAAGAAAAAATTCTGGATATGAATGGGTAGAGGACAATTTGGTCGAAAACCCAAATGACTGCAGTGTTAAAGAAATAGAGTTTTCTCTTCCTTACATCAAGATATATCAGAAATTCTAACAAAGTCAAAAATAATTTGCTCAGATCAACTGAGACTGGAGATCATATTAGGAGCAAACAATTTCTGTCATGCCTTAGTCAATTTCAGAATATACATTTTTTTAAATGGGATTTGAGGTCCCTAATTTACTGTGTTAAGCAGCTGGGTGTAAAATCATTTACATTGCAGTCACTGATGTCAGATGACACCAGTCCAGCCTATGAGGAGGCAGCAGTTCAACTTGAAGATAACATGGGGAGGTAGGGGTTGGGGAAAAGAGCTATTTTTAATCTTTTACTTTGTGGAATTATTTTTCATAGGTACGTAAGAGGGATAATGTTCTGGAGGACAGAGAACTAGGCTTTCAAATAAATTATTTCAGCATTCACCAAAACTGCAGTACTGTGGATTATTTAATCATCCACAGGAGTCCTTCTTGCTTTACATGCTCCTGTCATAAGCATTATGCACTAATTAGCTAAACTCCCTAGGAAGCATTAGTGCCTCTTTAAAGCTGTACCACATTGTCTGAAATCACTTTAATAAACTGGTTGCATTAAAATTGTAGAAGCGTAAATGAGCATAGATGTGTGATGTACCTCATAGCATCTTCAAGTGCATACATAATAATCTGGGAGATTAATTTACAAGTTGTACTTTAACAGCATTTTGAGCCTGAACTTCTACTTAAAATGATACAGATCTCCTTGCAGTTTACTGATAAGGGGACTAACTGTGAATCGGTGTCATGAAGACCGTCAGAAAATTCATGACTTTCAGGCTTCTAGATATTGCTGTATTGAATTAATCTGATTTGTAAACAACTGATAAATGTTTCTGTCCATTCCACATATGTTCAGTAGCTGTAGAAAACCTAATTCTCTGATTTCCACTCTATATCCAAAAGTTAATTCCAATAACTTATTTTGTGTTAAGGGAAACGTTTGCTACAAAGAAATGTTGATTATTTTCTATTAAACTAATTTCTGTGCAGAATGTCTTTTATTAGCAATCTCTACCTTCTGTCAACTTCAGAGGACTGTTCAGTAGGTTCATAATTGAAAATAGCAATGCACATTTCCTACTGTACTTAAAAAACATAGAAAAAGTTAACTTTGATAAGAAAGATATGTCACTTTTTTTTTTAAAGGTAAATTTGCATGCTAGATTACAGTCCACTCAGTTCCCATATATACTGCCTAATGGAATAATAAAAAAGTCTGAGTCAGAATTACCTGGTTGTTAAAAACAGTAATCACTCCTTTCTGAGAGGCTGTTACTGTGAAATCCAGATGGGGCACCTTCACTATGCTCTTAATCACATCTTTTCTCTTGACAATGGTCAATGACAAAATTTTACTCTTCATCTTGCAAACACAGAAAGTCTAAACTAATAGAACTATAATATCAAGGACAATTCTCTTCTGGAAATGCATATTGGTACCACCCTCAAGGCAACGATGTATTGTATCATAGATTATCCTATACTTGATTTAATTAATAATGTTGAATTTTAAAATAACATTAATGTACTATGGATGTGCTAGTTCTTCCTAAATTATTGTAAAAATACAGACAGACACAGAGTAGTTGCATAAATAAGTAGTCTGAACCAGAAAAATTCAAAATTTCAGAATAATGTAGAAATATGGAAGACTGGGAAAGACAGCAGTGGAGTGTTCAGATGCAATGAGTTTAGTAAAAAACCCATGTATTTTCGAACACATAAAAAGAAGCAGCATGAATAAGCACAGACAGAAATGTGATCTTATTACTGTACTTTCTCTCACTGTACTATCTTTCTTCAGTGTTTGGAAAGAAGTCAGCATACACGGGGCTTCTAGGGATAAAACTCATCTAATAAAGCTGTTAGTACAACTTTGTCTGGTAATGATTGTTTGTAAATAATCATCTTCAACTTCCTTCGTCCAGTTCTACCTACTTGTGCTTCCTCAGCTAGACCTCAACTAGAAGAAAAAACCAGCAAAAGGCAGACAAAACAGATTTATCTGTATTTATAAACTGAGACATTCAAAGTAGCATAGTGGTTTAGCCTACACAGAAGAGCTTTTCCATAAAGATATGTAGATTCTCATTTGCCTGAAAAAACCCTGAATATGATGTCCAGTTTTAAAAGTTCTTTTCCAGTCATTTCCTTAAGTCCAGCAATGTTCCATTTGTATCCATTTGATCATGATGGAGATCCCTACATAGGATATTCAGGTAAGTAGCACATTTCTGCTTCAGGGTATGAAATTTTCAGCTGAAATGCTCTCCAAACCTCAAGCTCTATACCCAAAAGTAGGTTAGTAATTTCATTAGGAAATTAGTTCAGCCTCACTCAGCTGCACAGATTTTTTAATCTCCTTTCTCATATTATGGACATTATATATACCCACTTTCTTTCATGAGTTCTAAAAGCAATGCCCATATGGATAAACAACAAAATTTTGCACTTTATTCTATTTTTCATTATATACAATAGAACTCCCATTTTCCTTCTTTGAGAGATTCAGATGTACATCCTTCGAAAAAGAAGTGAACACAACATTACTCTTCATCTTTCACTTCACAGCTCTCTCCTTACTGTGTATACTATTATTAGCTATCATACTTCATCAGTCAATACAGTCCCTTACATTCCCCTTTCTTGCTTCTTGTAATATCACCTTGTCTTTCCATCCTGTATCCAAACAGAGTTGTCCTGTACTTCCATGGCTCTTTTCTCTTGTTCTTACTGAAAATAGAAGTGACATTTTGCTTTCTTAAGCCTATGTACCCATTTCCCAGGCAAATGAGAACAGGCCTGTGAACTTTCTGGGGACTAAGGTTTTGGTGGGAGGACCTTTTCTTTGGTCCTGACCAAAGGCTTACCTGGTATCAGGTCACTCCGGAGTCCTAATAGGATGCCAGGTGTAGTGATTGGGCTAGGCCAGTAGCTGCCCTAAAACCAGCAGAGCTGAAAGTTCTCAGTGCACACCAAGGTATGTCCTGGCATGCTTCCTCTAGACATGAGATGGTGCCACATCTGATCTTTTGCTCCTGCTCAGCAGGCAGAACATTGCTGAAAGAATGGGCATCTTAGAAATCCCTTAGAGCTGCACAAACAGCTTCTGGTGGCTCCAGCACAGATACAGGGGATCCCAACAAGCCCCAGCCCATAATGTCTACCAGAGGTTGACAAAGAGCATAAAAGATGAAGCAGAATGCAATTTACACAGACTTCAAAATTTTCCCACTGGAACATATAGCTCTCTAAGAGCCAACGACATTTGGTAAAGAGATGCAGAGGAGAGTTTCTCAAGTAATTGGTAAATGGCAGCTGTTAGACTGTCCAGGATAGGTCTTTTAAATAGTGAAGCCAGCAAATGACTAAGGGTAGATCCTGATTTAACTAGAGAGAAGATTTAAAAAGTACTTTAATTTTATTTTTCTTAATACAAAAGTGTCCTTTGAGCATGGATGTACTGTTGTGGAGACTGCTGGAAACTCAGGAAACCCTTGAACATGAAAGTACTTGAAAAAGAGAAACATCAGTAAGTTAAAGAAATAGGAACACTCGCACAGAGCCATGATCTTTTAGGTCATGGAAGTATATTTGGAAGATTTTTTTCATGCTAAAGAGAGTCCAGATATGGAGAGGTAAATTTGGAAAACCTAGATCTGTGAGAGCAGGAATAAAGGAACAAAGGGTCAGGGATAGAGTTCTGGGAAAGGAGGGCATGGGGAGAGAGAGACAGAGATGATAAAGAGAAATACCAAAGGAACAAAACGAGGTCTATCACTCTTTCTTGACTTTCAAGACTGACGGTGTGCTCAGCAGTGCCAAAAGCATCAGGGGAACTCAGAAGAACAAGGATGAAATACAGTACTTTTAGAGAAATCTCATTAGAAAACTGGAGCACAGAGAGCAGAAACCATGATGGCTGTTTAGGATGTTACAGAAAGTAATTGTTATTAAAGATACATTTGAAAAATTAAGTGATAAAGGGGAAGCTGAAGCCAGATCAAGGCTATCTCCATTGTTCACAAGAATGAATTAAAGATATGTTCAAGATGCAGCTTATAAAAATGATTTGTCTAATACAACTAGTAGGTTAAAGTACATTTTAAGAATGAATGCATCAAGTAAGGGAGGCTGATCTGTCTCTTTCACCATCTCTCTCAAACAACAGCTGGTCTCAACTAGAATACCAAGAATAAAAGGTCAATTACCATTTCAACAGATTTTTCAAGCATGTTAAAGAGCGGATTTGTAATTGGGTTTTGACTAATTTTTTGGTGGGTTTTCTTGCTGGTGATTGTGTTTTGGGATTTTATTTTTTTGCCTGGGGGGTTTGTTTTGCATTTGTTTGTTTGGGGTTTTTTTTTCAGAAAAAGAACAGCTTCACTTAAAAGGAATGAAGAGACCAAAGAGGATGAAAAAAGCAAGTGGGATTTAGGCTGATGAACTGTTTAATAGATTCAACTTAAAAATAGAAAAAAAAAAGAGGAAGAGTTACAGACATGAGACCAAAGAGGATGAAAAAAGCAAGTGGGATTTAGGCTGATGAACTGTTTAATAGATTTAACTTAAAAATAGAAAAAAAAAGGAGAAGAGTTACAGATACAGGTGGAAGGAAAAAAGGTCTATGACCCTCAACAGTAAATGTATGTGTACATCTTTGATTGTCAAGAGGTTAAAAAGAGATGAGGAAAATTTAGAACTGTACTACAGCTACGCTTTTAAGTCTGTGGCATAGTTAGCCAGTTAGAACACTGGTTTCACTGCTGACCTAGGAACTCTCCAGGATTACCTGAATCATTTTGAAACTGTAGAGTTTGTCAGAGAAACAAGATTTTAAAGGACCACCACCATGTAATATGTAGGATATAAAACAATCCTTTTTTTTTTTATTGGGACCAACTCAAATAAGCCTGGAAGGATTTGTTTTGATCCAACCATTGTAGATAGGATGCTATCACAATTACAGGAGATCAACAACTGATGTTGCAGTTATGACTGATGTAGATTAGGCTTAGACAACCATCAAATGATCAATGCAACAATTATTCTGTTTCAGTGTAAGCTAAATCTGGAGAATTCCAGGAGTCAGTATCTTTCTTAATTCAGTTTTCATCTCTTTCACTCCACCCAGACTACTTATAAACCAAAACTTATCGTTTGTTTTCTTTTTTGATAAGAGTTTAGCTTTATGTTCCATATATATAGATAACTTGTAATACATACGGACCATCAGACTTCTCACTAAACAGAAAAAAAACAAAAAAAAGGGAAAACTCACTGCCGCATTTCAATGCAGTGTTATGTTTCAAACTGCTGGATAAGGCCATGTCAAGGTAAAGAAATAAATGTCAGATTGAGTCTGATTCAAATAGTCTGACCTTTATCTATTTCGTAACTGGATTACCACTTCCATGATGGGTGAATTTCAAGTTACTTTATGTTAAATATTTCTCCCCACAAGAAACAAAACCTTCTGTCAAGGTTGTTGCAAATCTTCCTGAAAAAGGCCTTAACATTATGGTCCTTGACTGCTGGACCAAAAAGTGTCCGTGTGGTTGTATAGAATTTATTATAGTCTATCTCATCTGTATGGGAGAAACAACATCCACACAGTTTAAAACTGACAAGCTACAGATACCTTCCTTTTTCACCCTACCTCTGGTTTTATTTCTCCTTCAATATCAATAGCATGCAAGTTCTATCTCCTCACACTGTATTCACTAAAGCATATCAGGGAAAAAAATCAGTCTTAATGTTCGGTCTTTTCAAAGCTACCTGATTTGCAATGTATGAAGGAAACAGATATAAAACAATAGCCACTTGCACTGAGAAAAGCAAAGCTTTGCCCCCATTATTTATAATTAGCAACTGGATTGACATGGTTCATCGAGTTTGTGCTTTTACAGAAACATTGCATCATGCCAACTTCTATATGTGGCAACTCCACCAATCATATTTAGTGAGCAATCACCATAACCTTATAAATTTGGCCAGAAGTCCTAACAGGAGGAGAAAAGCACTCTCATAGTGAAATCTGCCTACTCCCTGTAAAAGTAAAACAGTCACAGTTAGAATATAATTTGAGGTTTTATAGTCTTCTCTCTGCAAATGAAAATTACAATTTTCCCTGAGAAAGAGTATCTCTTACCGTCATCTTTAGTATACAAGCCTGATCTCTCTTTTGTCTTCTGGGTTATCATTTTTTCAATTAGTTTCTGGAACTGCTTCAAGGCATTCTTGAAATCCAGCAGTTCAAGAGCAGAGCAACTCTCCTTATTACAATCCTTTTCAGATATCCTTTATTAATAGAGGACAAGGCAAGAGGGAGAGCTCTTCTTACAGCCAGGTCCAAGCCTTGTTTTGCTCCTTGAATCTTACACTCCCACCTGAGTTCATATGAGATTCAACTGCATGACAGGTATACCAAGCATTACAAAATGAAAAATGAGGTGACTTTGGCTTAGTGCCTCAAGTCGACAAATATTGCAGTGAACTGCTAATGTCACAACCCTGCATTACACCACAGAAACCTACTCACTGAACAGAGCTAGGTCTAAAACCAAGATCACTAAATAATGTGGCACCAGAGATTGTTTAAAGGTATCTCATGTAATTGGTCACTGAACAGACATGAACATTCTCACTTCCAGAGTACAAGTCTGTTTTATATCTGTGTTGTCTTTCTAATGCACTGCATATTGAATTCTTTACTGAATAGTGGGACCCTAGGGTATCCTACTGGAGTTATAGTAAAGTGAATTTATTTTTCCTCTAACTGAAAGAAAATTAAATCCAAAACTCTCATGAATGAGCAATGGTGACTTTTGAAAAACAGACAAATACTGTTTTTTATAAGAATATTCTAAAGAATCAAGTTTCATTCATTCCTAGGAAACGAATGATGTAAAAAGCTGTCTTTTAAGAAGAAGGAAGCAATTACCTGAAAAACCAGGCAATTGAAAAAGGACTTCTATGTTTTTCACCTGTGATCATTAGTAGCTTTCTATTGATTAAACTGTCACCGTCTAAAAAAAAAGGCTGTATGTATCAGTAATTAATAATACTTTGGATCATGTTATGATTACAGATTCACTGCATGTGGAAGGTAACTTTCTTGTTCTGGGTACATGGATTCTATGTTACAACTCAGATGACCAATTTTCAGTTCTTACAACTCTTTATGGAATCTAACCCCTTATGACTGATAACATTTTGCAGATTGTAAAGGCTTACGAGTTTTTGACACTTCTGTGTGAGACAATGTGTTCTACTGTGAAGTCAGAAGACTCGTGTTCTTGTTTTGATTTTTCCATTTCTTCTTGCTTAGTGACCTTATCAGGTTGCTAAAATCTACCTGTATAATAAGAATAACAACTGTGAATTAGTTCCTTTTAAGTATTACTAATTCTTATAAAAGAATGCCCACATTTTTTGTGGCCAATATCTGCAGTTGCCTTTGCATCACTACATGATACTGGCATTACATTCTGGCACCTTTCTGTTTATCACACTACACCCATTTCTGGTGCAAATTTAAATTAATATTATTAGCATAATAAATGTAACTGAACTATAATTGAAGGTGTACAAAAATGGCATTGATTACGCTTAAGCAAACATGCATTTACATGTGTTCATTGATCTTCCAGTTAGTGAAGCCATTTATTCACATTCATTAACACAATCATATATTTCTGTGATCAACAAAATTCTGAAGTACTTCAGAGATGCACATCAGTGGTATGAGCAGAGCCTGCTATCTACTGCCATCCAAAAAAATAATAGAGCTCATGAAGAAATCAGCAGAAAATTTGTATCTCTTTTTATTCCCATCAGCAAGCTAATGTACATAATCCTAAATAGTTTTTGTTTTAATACAGCTCAAGCATTAATGCTTTATTAAGCATATAATTAAGATTTGGATGAGAAAATCTGACCAGAACAGGCAGGCCAAAATATCCCCATTGACCCTACTTAGTTGCCTTGCTCACAAATTTCACAGAGGCATCATGAATTCATAAAGTTTAAATCCAGAAGAGACCTTGAGGAGGTCTATTTTCACCTCCTTTATGTTACACATCATTAAATATCAGCCATTTATCAGTATATTGAGCCCAACAACTTTGTTCTAAAGTATAACTTGTGGTAAGGTGTAAATTTTTAATCTTCAGACACTAAAAGATGGAAAATCCATCATGTTTGTTCCAGAGGTTAATTGCTCACATTGTTAAAATTTAAGCCTTTTATATGACTTTTTGTGGCTTCAGCTTCCATTCAGCAGTTCTTGGAATATCTTCACTAATTTAGAGTAATGGTTGGTATAGTCTTGTACTAGGGGCCTTTGTACCTGAATTACTTCTCCTTTTTTTCCCCTTCCGTTACTTAAAGCAGATTGAATTCTCTACCACCTACTGCAGGAGTTTCCTTTAGGCCTTGATACAATATTTCAGATTCCTTTCTACATTTTTCATTTTTTCAAGGTGTTTATAGAATGCTGATGCCATATTGCTGTGGTATACCATAATAGGCAAACTAGTACTCTGGTCAAATGCTGATTTTCAGTCTATTTGTTAAACTCACTTTTCTGTAGGCCACATTGATCAATTTCTTTGTGTTGCTCTTTAGCTATTGATCTCCAGATCTGCTTTTCTATTACTTCACCCAAGTTTGATGCCAGGTTTATTGGCAAAGGCTCTCTTGAATTGCTGAGCATGGAGTCTCCCCTCTGTGGAGATTCTGTAGTTGAAAGAAAAGGAGAAATGATATTTTATATTTATTTGTGGCAATCTAAAGGATTGATATCGCTCAGGCATGTTTTGAGAATATCAAAGTCACTTCAAAAAAATCAAATCAAAACAGATAAAGGCCATAGTCTTCACACACACTCAGAAAATCAACTGAACAACATTTTTGAAATATATAGGGAAGACAACAAATTGGTATTAAACACAGTTGCTAAAAAATAATGTGTGTCAGTATCTCTGCATGAAATAGCTAGTTCTTCAGGGAAAGGGATGTCTCATGATATGCTACCTAACACAAGCAATCCAACTGCTTGAAGTTCTATCATTTCTACTGGGAAGATCACAAAAGTGTCTGGGTACTCCTGCTCAACAGCAATGAGCATGTCTTTTGATTAAAAGAACGAGAAGAGTTTGGCAGAGAAAAGCAGCAATGATTCTTAGAAAAGGGAGGGTTAGCTTGAGGATGCATTTTTGCTAGTTGCAACAGTAATTCTCCAAGAAAATATTTCCTTTGTGTGTCAAGGTACTCAGTGGCTGGTCAGATGCTGTATCAGTGTTATGGTGTATGTGGTATATTGCTTCCAGCTGAATCCTTGTTATGCAGTATTTCCTGTTGAGTAATTTTTCCATTCTGTGTCATCTAAGTTTGTATGACATCAGTGTATATGCTAATTTCCCCATTAATATCAGTAGTTCAAGGTTTACAAAAGGGATTAACATCTATCCTCAGAATGGAAAGGCTAAGAATAGAAAGCTACGTTTTGTTCTCTTGAAACAACCCATGGGGAAACTTCATGTTATATAACATAATGAAAACACACAGAAACCCCAAATGAGCAACCATTGCTTTCAGTACCAGCTGATTCTGTTGTCTTAGATGTTTAAACTCAAAAAAATGTACAGTACAATTTTGAAATAAGATGTGATGTCTGAGTGGGCTGACACACACAAGTGGAATTGCATTAAAAGATAAGCAAAATCTAAAAGGGAAATACAATATTAAATTGATGAGTAACAGGCATTCCTTGCATTAGTAAGTCTACAGTGGCATTAAGTGAATGAAAAGCATTTCCTTTCCTGTCTCCCTTATGGATACCACGGAAAGCACTGGATATGGAATATGGTAGAATTGATGTTTATTGAGAAGTCTCCTCCAAACTCTCCTCTTCTTATCGCATAATCATATTAGTCCTAGTTATTGGAAATTCTCAGACCAGTACAAAGTTAATGATATGCATGTCTGTATGGGTGCAAATAACAGCTACAGCAAGTTCATCACAGGATTGGCAGCTCATTTGAAAAATCAATAACTTTATCTCAAGAGCTATCATAAGTCTATGAAATTCTATGCAAGTTTTAAAATTCTGACCATGTAATTTGACAGCTCATTACAAATAACCCAAAGCTATTGCAGAAGAAAAATAGCAAAAGATGATAGAACTTCTTTCCTGGATGTACCAGACTGCCAGTTACTCTTCCTGGTAGTCTCATGCAAAGTCAAATTGTCCCTGAGTAAAATGATGGTTCAGAATAGCTCAAAGAAAATACAGTAGATCTAAAATGGCCTTAGTTGTCCTTAAAGAGGCTCTGGCACATAAGAGACTTTGTTTCTGACTCTGGTTTTGTCCAGATAAAATCTAGCCATTTAATGAGGAAAAACCCAAAAATCAGTCCCTGAAGTTCCTTCTTTTGATGCACTAAGTCACATATCCTTTGCTATTTCTTCTTTATAACATTCCCTTAAGCCTAGCTGTGTTTGCAGGTGAATCAGGATAGAATTGCTCGAATTCAGACTACCTGAACTACTCTCTGACAAGTATGGGGTTGGGCAAGTCATTAATTTTGGCACTGTAAAAATTAAATTTCTTCCATGAAATGGTGTTGAAGGGATGTTCATATTTCAATTAGCTCAGTGTTTTGTTTTTTTCCCACTGGCTTCATTTTTTGCTTTGCTTTTGGTATTATCACCCCACAAGCAGTATCACACTCCTTGTTATAAAGTGCATTTGCTCTTCTGTGTCACTGACAACAGTTGAAATGGCCAAATGATAATTTTAAAAGTTGTATTTTCTATGCATTATTTATTGATTTGCATGTTGGACTCCGGAAAATGACAACAGGGCAGTGAGTCTGTAATCACTTTCACTTCATGTTTGTCACACTAACAGGAAGCTGTAGCATAGCTATGAAATCCTGTGCATGTCTATTCCTCGAAAATAAAGGGGTTTATCACAACTGAATTTCATATGGTTATGGTTGCAAAACCTGGTGTTACTGGTCTTACATTGGTTTTACAATGCCAGTGTCTAGGGTTCAAGCTGCCCTATGACCTGCATCTATACAGCCAAGGGAGGTATGATGTCAGCAGGTACAAGGGCATATCGCCACTTGTTTAAATCTATTTAGCAAGAAACAAGTGCCATAGAGGCATCAATATGCATCTGCCACCTGAGCAGGTACCACAGGCCCATACAGGTTTGTACAGCCAAGATGAAGTTTATCTAACCTAACTTTAGGAATCTAAAAGTTAATCATTCAAGTCACCTTATATGCCAGTCAACAATAATAAACACTTTCAGAGAGTGATTCATCTTACTGATCTTTAGGTGCTTAACTTTCAATTGCATCATTTAGGTGAGATGAATCACACCTGCAGCTAGTACAGCTATTTGTACACATGTCAGGTATACTAGAGCTCATACATCATGGAACAGGCTGCAGCCAAAATCCAACTGCAGAACAGATGTGCTGACAGCAGGCCATGCCCTTCCAGGATTGGATCCACTCTCCGCTGCAAATACTTCTGCTTGCCTCAGTGAACCATGTCTGAGCCAAGCACTTTTCTCGGTCCAGAATATTCTCAGATTCTTGCAATTTTTCCACTTGTATTGCTTTATGATTTAAAGTTTACATCCCGATATGGACTAGATTATATATCTAGGATTGCAAGCTCTGCAAGACAAGGCCCTAGCTTTAAACTTTCACCGTTAAGCTTCTGCGTTTGTTTTTTTTTTTTTTTTTCTCCGTACATATGGCATTATCAACAGGTGTAGATCTATATTAAAAGCTAAGTGGTTGGGAACAGATCAAAGGTTTCTTCTATCCACAAACTCTCCCTTGCTCTACAGAAATACACTGCAGCTATATATAGATACAATGAACAATCACTTGGCTTTCATATGCCTTTAAGGCTAAAGAGTAACAAAAAGAACATGTAAGGAAACAAACGCCAGGACAAGACTGAGTGTAAAAAGAGAAGACTTTCAAAATCTAAATTAAAAAGCTGAAGCCAGGTAGCCAGAGTTTTTGGGAGGCTTTATTTTAACCCCAGCATCATCTGACTCCTAAAACAAATGTATTTAGTATGGACAAAATCTTGACATTTCTGTTCGCTCTCTGCTTGCTAGGAAAGAGCCTGTAACTTGAAAGGCACACTAGAAGAAGATACAGAAGACAGAAAATGAGTAGAAGCAACACATATGTCAGTGAACAAACAGGAAATGAAACAGG
>NW_008650106.1:0-3001 GCF_000695815.1 Acanthisitta chloris | reverse complement strand
CTCTTTCCATCCTACAATGTGTTCACTGCAAAAGCCCTGACATTTTTGACAGCGCAGTTACAACTGAAAGTCATGGTTTGTGGTTTGTATTCCTACACAAGGTTAGAAAGTAGCAGGGACTTTGACACTTTATTTCCTTTGCTTCAGATTCTTCAGCTCTAACGTGAAAGTGACACTCTCGTATGCTGAAACATATAAAACCAGTCAATACAGCAAAGGCAGGCCATATTTGAGGATAGTCCCAGATATCTGCAAACCTTCCAGTTGTGAATTATTATTTCCAATGCTGGCTTTTAAAGTTTGTCTTATGCATATGTAAGCATATGTTGGCCACCTGAAAATTTACAGCTAATGCATTCTTCATCCCAAGTAAATTGTGCACAAGAGGGAACACACTAAGAGGACTGTTGCAGAAGTGATCTACGAAGTATTTGGGAGTTTCAAGGACTGTTTTTATAGTACAGGACTGGGGACCTTGTATTCCCAACCCTTACTGCATTTTTTTTATCCCATGAGCTCAGCTACATATACATTTAGTACTTTGAGTTGAGATGCACTTCCAGTAACCCACGCACATACACTTTCAGCAATGCAAATACTAGGTTGTGGTTTATCCTTTTATGCAACTGTAAAAGCAAAGGTGAAATCCTTTTTGCAGCATTCCATTAATATTCATGCATGTTTGATGAGCAAGCTCTGGTCCAAACACAAAATAGTGCAAACATGAAGCATTGCAAAGCAGATGCCTGGGTTCCTTAAAGTTTCAGCTTTTCAATTGCATGAAAAGTTAGAAAAGGATTGACTACAGAATTAATTAGATCATTAAAACCATAGCTGCATTGGCTTTAGACTGGGTTAGGTAAAACAGAAGCTGGACTAGAATTAGGGGTCAGGGTTCTGTTTCCAGCTTTGCATTTGGCCTGATGATACAATAACACAGCATTTCTTTTTGTTGTGCCTCATATGAGTAGTGAGAGTGTATGGAAGACAAATGGAACTCTGCTCATGGAGTATTCAAGATCACTTGAATAATGTTAACAATTTGACAGTATAAATAATGTGACCAATAGCAAATAAGGCATTGAAGAGACTGCACATTTATAGATCTATTTAATTTGCTGTGAAAAAGTACAAACCAGGACTTCTGAGATATTGTCTGTGTAAAAGGCAATTTATGGGTTTTCTTTCTTTTATTTTCTAGAAAACCAAAGATATCTAGAGGGAATATTTTTGACAGGTGCTATAGTGAAATGCCTCTTAAAAACCCTGTGTGTTTATAATGGAATCTGCTAACAGACCATATGTTGTCTGTCATGTACTACTCACTAGATGACATTTCTCCACTGTTCTTCTTGCCACCTTTTCTCTCCTTTCATTTTACAGGAATAAAAAGATACACAATTTAAGATTTTCCTTTAAAGGCAAAAGCTAGAGATGAAGTATAGCATTAATTTGGTCCAGCCATGTCATTGTTAGACTTTCAGCACACAGAAACAAGTCCTAAATCAACCCGTGACTGTGTATTGACGGAATATTTTTGCACACAGTGTGTCATGCTCAGGTAAATCTCATTTACGGACAAGGAAAGGCAAAAATAAAAAAATTATGCCTTCCATAAAGCTCATGATCACTTACTGTAGCCTGTTACTGGAAATCTTGGAAGGTCATGTGTTCTATTAATACAGCTTTTATGGGAAGAATATAATCGATTTGAGAAAGGCAGATGCTCCTGCTGCCTTTGTAATGAGAAAGACCCTAAAGAGACCAGTGATGAAGAAACAGACTGAACTGGCTTTTTAAAGTAGGTTTCAGTTACTGATTAAATCATATTTGAGGGATTAAAAAACATAGATTATAAACAAAGTTAACATTGATAAGAATTGTTACTTTAATCAGTGTTTTAATTTTCTGACCTATGGTTTTATTGCTAACCCTGTAGCAGTAGTTTGTGATATAAAATTGCCACAATTTGTCACATAAATTTGCCATGACAAGCCCATAATTTGTATATAGATATGTGATTTGAAAGAATTAAACCTACTTCAACTACCTGTGTTTTCATTCTCAGACCACAAGGAATCACACCCTCAGACTAGACCATTTAGCACCACTATGTGTATAAGAGAGGAAAAAATCTGGCAAAACAGGTATTTTTTGTCTAGATAAATTGCTATGAAAATTCTGCTGTTTTCACAGCCAATATATTTAATTATTCAGCTAAATTATTAATTAACAGCTAAGCTATTAATTATTCAGCTCAACTGAGAATAGAGCTAAACTGAGAGTTTTATTTGGACCTTTGTGAAGACTGTCACACATTAGTATGTATGTTTATCATCTGGTAAAGCAAACAAACTAAAGGTCTTCCCGTGAGGAAGACTGATGCTTGGTCTGGCAAGGTGTTTTGGGCATAAAGCTATGCCAAGCAAAATTCACTGTGATACATTCAGGGCCAGGCTGGGTTTGGAGACAGTACAGCCACCCTAGCACAGGTAGGGCTCAGGGCAACACCTTGACTAGCTAGAGCTGTACACAGGCAGCTTGGGTATTCCTGTACTGTTTTCACCAACATACACTGGAGATACAGGTATGGAAACAGGTGACTTCATGGTGCAAGCTTTGGTATATTACTATCCCTGCCTCACAAAAGTGTTCAGTCGCACCATGAGTTTGCCTGGACCCGTGATGCTGCTGGTTGCAACTCCTAGAGCCAGCTGGGAGCACCGCGGGGAAGTGCCTGAGAAGAAACTATTGCCATAATAGGAGTTTTCATTGGAGGGAGAGTTTCTTCTGGAGAAGAAACCTCAATATCCGTTCTCCTTCTTGCCCAGAGCTGGGCGGAAAGCTCGGCCCATCCGCGGCTCCCCGGGGAAAGCCGCACCGAGCCAAAGCGCACAGCGGGGTGGAAGAGCCGCCAGCCACATCCCGGTCACGACCGGGCAGATCCCCTCGGCAGAGGTATTTGCTGAGAAAAAGCCATGCCAAGCTCGCACGGACGGTA
>NW_008650105.1:0-2052 GCF_000695815.1 Acanthisitta chloris | reverse complement strand
TGGAGCAAGTCCAGAGGAGGCCATGAAGTTGATGAGAGGACTGCAGCATCTCCCCTATGAGGACAGGCTGGGGAAGCTGGAGCTGTTCAGTCTGGAGCAGAGAAGGTTGTGTGGAGACCTCATATCAGTCTATCAGTATCTGAAGTGCCTACAAGGGAGCCAGAGAGGGACTCTTTTTAGAAACTGCAATGATAGGAAAAGGGGCAACAAGTTCCAGTTGAGGGAGGGGAAATTTAGGCTAGATATTAGGAAAACATTTTTTCCTGTGTGAGTGGTGAAACACTGGCACAGGCTGCCCAGGGAGGCTGTGGCTGCCCCAACCCTGGCAGTGTTCACAGCCAGGTTGGATGAGCCTTGAGCAACCTGCTCTGCTGGGAGGTGTCCCTGCCCAGGGCAGGGGTTGGCACTGGGTGATGTCTAAGGTCCATTCCAAGCCCTAAAATTCTATGGTTCTGTGAGGTCTGCCTCTTATAGAGTGCAGGATTGCAATGTTGCCCTCTGTTCTGCACAGGCAAAGAACACTGCAGACAGGAGAGCTACCACAGCTCTTCTCCAAAGCCCCAGTGAGATCACAGGTCTGAAATATGCACAGCCTTTCTGTTGTCCTGCTCATATCCTGACTCTTGTGTCTTACATGTGTCTGGAGTCAAGTTGGAAAGACAAGTCAGTGAAGCAGTCAAGGTCAGGATGAGTCTCATGACAGTATTCAGGGTTCAGCAATATCCAGTGATTACTAGGTGTATTCATAGAGATAAGGAAGGTCCCAGGTCAAGCTGGCAAATCACACATGTCAGAGTCCAAACTGAGATTGGTAGGGTCCATGGCCAGATACAGGCACAGCTGTGTCACAGCTGGAGGTGTAACTCAGGTTGGGGCTGAGCACTAGATCTCAGGCTTGATAGCAGCTGCAATGGGAAGGGGAGTTGGCTCTGGCTGAAGCCTCCCAGCAGCACTGCCTGGCAGTGGTCCCAGCAAGGCCACCAAAGGGAAGGCAGCAGCACTCAGCTATGCCACTGCTAGGTTGGGTCAGTCCAACTGTCCTACATGTCACAGCAGAGCAACCCCTGAACACTTGTCCCTTCAGTCCAGGACCCATCTGTTGGGAGGTCTCAGCCATGGCCTCACTCAGCACCAGCTGATGAGCTGTACAAGTGTTCTGGCATTGGCCTGGACATGAGGAGCTGTGTCCCATCCCACTCACCTGCACCACCTGTAGTGGCAGACAGGCTTCCTTGGCCTCTCTCCCTTTACGCAAAGCAAGACGTGGAGGATGCAGAAGGCTGAGCTACCTTTCAGATTGGGTTCTCTGCCAGGTTGAAGCCACAATCATTCAGCTATAGATTCCATACCATTCCATACCATTCCTTATGTCAAAGGGAAACTGCATGTCTGTAGAGCTCATGAACACACCAGGGAAGAGTCCAGTTGGTGTGACCTGCACATGCCCTGAGGCAGGTCACATGAACACAGAATGACACACATGCACTCATGCATGTCTGCATGGAGTAATACAAAGATCTCTTTGCTAACATAGAGTCAAGCACAGACAGAAAACATGTGCAGGAAAGCTTCAGTCAGTGAGGACTCTGCTGAGGAGAAGCTGGGGACAAGACTCAGAAAAAGAGTAAAGTGTCCTGGAGAAGGACCAGGGCACAGATATGTTCCTTATGTTCCCAGATGATCTACAGGGACTGTACAGAGAGGATGAGCTGCATGAGCCCAGCAAAATTTTTGTGAGAGCACTGTTAGCATAGAAACGGGGTCAAACCCCCCCAGCAGTCACCCAACTGGAGGGGACAGGGAGGCACTGTCAGAGACATGGGAGAAGCAAGAGAAATGGATGTGTCACGTCCCCTCACGTGCAAGTCCATGGACATGTGGAAGAGAAGCACAAGAGCTGTGCCCATTTCCTGATAATTTGGTCACAAACAAGACCACAGGAATGACACAGATGAACATCACCTGCCTGCATGAGATGGTACCACCCCTTCATCTGAGCCTTCTGCCTGTGCTGACGTCTTTCCATCCTGGAAATCATTGAACATCTCAGCC
>NW_008650104.1:52146-56097 GCF_000695815.1 Acanthisitta chloris | reverse complement strand
GCACTGACCGTGTGTCGCTCGACGCGGCCGGCGCTAAGCGTGTGGCTCTGTGACGTGTTCCAAACAAAGAAATCCTAAGGAAAACCCGAGTGGTTTTCTAAACAAACGTGTGCTTGCGATGTGCGGATCCCAAGTGGTGCAACAACAACAGCAGGAGCCAGGAAAGCCCAAGTCGTTCCCTTTGTTTCTTACTTCGAGGCTGACTCACACAGGCTCTGGGAGCCATAGCTGACACTGAATCTTTCACTTGAGTTTTGAACTACTAAGGTAAAAAGAGAGGAAGTTAGGAAGGCAAAAGGCTTTTTGAGGATGTGTTCGCCTGTCACAGCTGCAGATTTATAGCTGAGACACTCTTGAAACGGGAAAAAAAATCAAACTGCTTTGTAATACATTATATTCAGAGTAATTTTTTCCCCTCCCTATCTGCTGTAGCTGTGTTTCTGTTTCTCTGGAAGTGCTTGTAGTGACATACCTAATTCTCAGGTGTTATGACACTGTTGTAGCTCAGTCCATGGTTTGTTTGCAACCAAGTGCAGTGCCTGGTTGAAAAAGCAGTGGGATCACCTGCCTGCCTGACACACCACTGTAAAAGCTGTGTGGAGGCAACACCCTTGCCCTGTCTCTCTGCAGCACTGCACAATCCTGTTTGGCTGTGTGCTTTCAACTTGTGATCACCAGAGAGAAGATATGGTAAACATATGTAGCTAAGTTCTTGTATGGTCTAAAGTTCCTGTATAAATAATAAGTAGAAATAAAATTGTTTTCTGTGGTTGCAGTTTCCCTGGCAGTCCAACCTGGGAAGTAACTCTTGACCATAGTCCCTGCTGTTGACTGACTTCCTCTGCCACCTCCAGCAAGATTGCTTGGATTCAGCAAAAGACTTGGCCATATTACTGAATATAGGCATATCTGTAAGTGGACTTGAAAGCACACAAATATGTCATTGATTTGGGATCATACAGACTAGTAATACTGGTATTGAGGTGTCATGAGCATCTGCACTTCCCATCAAAACGTGGAGTGCTCACTGCATCTGAGGAGGTAACCAGTAATCTCTGCATGTATTTGCTCCATGTGCAAGGTAGACAAAGAGTCTTTGTCCTGAAAGAGATTTGAGGTTTTATTAATGTTTATTTAGTGACTTAAAGAGAAAAATGCTTTATTGCTGTGCAGTTGTCAGTCTGATTTAGCTGCAAGTGGTGCATGGGCAGGCAGATGATCATTGCTGAATGAATGAAATTCCTGTCAAAGCATTATTTTCTCTACAGGCAGAACTAATCATGATGATGTACGAGTTAATTCAGCTTATAGTTCAAAACTCCCACTGCTTCCTGCTGTGGTTAATTCTGGACTTACTCTTCTATTAATGCAGTCTCCCATATTAAAGACTGTTTTTAGCCTGTCTTGCATGTGTCATCTCTTTGTTTGAGTTGATGGGAAGGTTTTATCACATAGCAGTGAAGCTGTCCTGAAAAAGCAGCACAGAATTCTTTCGTATTTATTGCCTTTACTAACAGTAAGTTAGTTGCATCTAAATTATGGGCTTAGTTATGAGGAAAAATTACTTATAGATTCTAAATGCTTATTTACATCTTTGAACTTTCTATCAGTGAGGAAAAGACTGGAGATATTAGTATCCTTCCTTCAGAGCGAAAAAACACTAGTTAGTAAAAGTTCAGTTTCTTTTGTTTGCATAAATATAATAGATCTAGGTGTATATGCAGTAGCTATAACTTGCTTTTGCATTGGAGGTGCTCTGTGAAGCTTGGTCAGTAAACTGTGTTCCCAACACTGGTTCTGTTCTAGCAGGGACAGCAGTAGTGAGCACAGGTCTAATCAGAGCAGTTTCCAGGCACAGACAGTGCTCTGAGCAATGGGTTCACCAGCCACTGTGGCCTGCTGCAACGTCAGTCTGACACAGACAACCTTCCATTTTCTTCCTTTCCTGTTCTGTAAATACCTGTGGCTTGTGCTAGAGAAAAGGTGCAGGAAAACTTCTGTGTTTTGTTGGGTTTTTTTAAGCAGCTGAACATAAACTCATAAGCTTAATGATTCATGCTTATAAAATGTCAAAGTATTCAAGAAGCATTTTTAGGTTTAGCTTTTGTCTTTAAAGGGATTTATGTTGTAGTATTCTTTATATAATGTATGTTCCCTGGATATTACACAGTAAATGATTAATCTTACAGCTGTAATAGCATTGCCAGTACTTGCACTCCTTCCTCACCACCAGGACTAGAGTCTTGAAACCATCCTGAGATAATTAATGTGTTTAACTTTGTATTTTATTTTCTCTCTCTAGTTAAAATTCACTTTAATGTTGTTGTTTTTAGATGATAAGGCAGTTTATCTCTTGGCATGGGATGGTGGTGAAATAGGACAGTTAATTGGTTATTGATTAAAGTATGCTCAGTTTGTCTTTTACTTCTGAATGTTTTCTTTGTGACCAGAATAAATATTCTAATCCTGTTTGCTTTCCAGACCTGTTTGTGTTAGGTCCTTCCTCCTAATCCTGGAAAAAGACAGTGTGAATAGCTGTGAACATGGTAAGGGCTTATTAAGATGACTTTGAAATGTTTCAGTAGCAATAAAACTGAGAACTTTCCCTGGGACTAAGAATAAATTGCCATAATGAGAATGTTGTTTTGGAGTGATTGTAGGTATTGGTAAACTTCAGAATTTGAAAAAAAATCACTGTAATGCACATGTCTGTTCTGGGGAAGCTGTTGCTTGCAAGACACATGAAATTTTGTTTTTTCAGCTGATTTTGGGTGGGGAATAGTTTTGATGTTTTATTATTTGCAATTAGTGATGACTAAATTCATTACAACTCTTGCAACTTTATGTAGAGAGCTCTCACGGTTGCCTGTGTTCCTATTAAGTAAAATGAAGCAAGAGGAAAATCCAGTTGGGAAAGGAAACTGGGACACATGCAGATGTAACATTTCCTGTCACCTCTCAACTGCCATTGCAGATTCGAATCGCAGCACTGAACGCGAGCTCCACGGTGGAGGATGACTATGAAGGTACCTTCAAAAGTCACAAGACACAGACAAAGGAAGCTCAAGTAAGTAAACCAACCATTTTCTTACTGGAGTTTTGTCTTGATGGGAGTTTTTGCCTCTCATTGTAGGGATTGTTCAACCATAATGTTTTGTTTTCATGGAAGCTGTGTTCCTGTCTTATCTCTTGGACTCTCCTTTAGCAAACTAAAACTTCACTCAAAAGTTATTTTAGGTCAATAAGGCAAATATTCTGCAGTGTAGCAGAAAGTATTAAAAGTGTGAAGCCACTGATACACATAGTAAATACAAGTATATTATAATAAGTATATTTAATAAAGTTGCCTTACAAAATAGGTTCTAATACTTTTTAATCACAGGAAGCAGAAGCTTTTGCTTTGTACCACAAAGCTTTGGACCTTCAGAAACATGACCGATTTGAAGAGTCTGCTAAAGCTTATCATGAGCTGCTTGAGATTCGTCTGCTGCGAGAGGTTAGTGACCTTTAGAGAATGAAACTCTGGAAACTGTTTTTACTGTGTTTCATCTTCCATCATTTCTAATTGGCTAACTGGCAATGTCAGTGTTATCAATTGGCAAGTTGTTTGCTGGTCTTTTTACTTGTCTGATTCCTAATGCCCAAGTTGCACTTGTTCTATCATTTCTAGGCAGTTCTTTCTGGTGATGAGAAAGAAGGGCTGAAACACCCAGGTTTGATGTTAAAATATTCCACCTATAAAAACCTAGCCCAGCTGGCGGCGCAGCGCGATGACTTGGAGACAGCCATGGAGTTTTATCTGGAGGTACAGTGCAGCTGAAATAAACACTGGGGCCTCAGTGTTGGTAAAAACTTTCCAAAATACAGATATACACCCTCAGCTTACATTGTGTGAATGTATAGTTAAACATTGTGTACTTCCTGGTGCTATATGGGATATGACTGGTCCAC